>NC_139710.1:39099657-39104657 GCF_964188405.1 Protomyctophum parallelum
ACCATTACACCATGGAACCCTATATCTGTTGAAATGGGTCTGGCCTCATCTTCTTGACAACTTCAGTCATTATCTAAAATTGTTACAATAAATATGAACAAAACTGAGCTAAGGAGATGACTTTTAGCTTATAAGGACATTGTTAATGTGGCAACCTGCGTGAGTGTGGAAAGTGACCTTTCTTTACGAGACTGTTGATAATGTGTTAACCAAACTAAGGTTCCACCGAGATTTGAACTCGGATCGCAGGATTCAGAGTCCTGAGTGCTAACCATTACACCATATCTGTTGGAATGGGTGTGGCCGCAAGTTCTGGACAACTTTAGTCATTATCTAAAATCATTACAATAAATATGAACAAAACTGTGCTAAGGAGATGACTTTTAGCTTATAAGGACATTTTTAATGTTGCAACCTGAGCGAGTGTGGAAAGTGACCTTTCTTTACGAGACTGTTGATAATGTATTAACCACACAAAGGTTCGAATGAGATTTGAACTCAGATCGCAGGATTCAGAGTCCTGAGTGCTAACCATTACACCATGGAACCCTATTTCTGTTGAAATGGGTGTGGCCTCATCTTCTGGACAACTTTAGTCATTATCTAAAATTACAATAAATATGAACAAAACTGTGCTGAGGAGATTACTTTTAGCTTATAAAGACATTGTTAAAGTGGCAACCTGCGCAAGTGTGGAAAGTGACCTTTTCTTTACGAGACTGTTGATAATGTATTAACCAAACTTAGGTTCAACCGAGATTTGAACTCGGATCGCAGGATTCAGAGTCCTGAGTGCTAACCATTACACCATGGAACCCTTTTTCTGTTAAAATGGGTCTGGCCTCATCTTCTTGACAACTTCAGTCATTATCTAAAATTGTTAAAATAAATATGAACAAAACTGAGCTAAGGAGATGACTTTTAGCTTATAAAGACATTGTTAATGTGGCAACCTGCGCGAGTGTGGAAAGTGAACTTTCTTTACGAGACTGTTGATAATGTATTAACCAAACTAAGGTTCCACCGAGATTTGAACTCGGATCGCAGGATTCAGAGTCCTGAGTGCTAACCATTACACCATGGAACCCTATATCTGTTGAAATGGGTCTGGCCTCATCTTCTTGACAACTTCAGTCATTATCTAAAATTGTTACAATAAATATGAACAAAACTGAGCTAAGGAGATGACTTTTAGCTTATAAGGACATTGTTAATGTGGCAACCTGCACGAGTGTGGAAAGTGACCTTTCTTTACGAGACTGTTGATAATGTATTAACCAAACTAAGGTTCCACTGAGATTTGAACTGGGATCGCAGGATTCAGAGTCCTGAGTGCTAACCATTACACCATATCTGTTGGAATGGGTGTGGCCGCAAGTTCTGGACAACTTTAGTCATTATCTAAAATCATTACAATAAATATGAACAAAACTGTGCTAAGGAGATGACTTTTAGCTTATAAGGACATTTTTAATGTTGCAACCTGAGCGAGTGTGGAAAGTGACCTTTCTTTACGAGACTGTTGATAATGTATTAACCACACAAAGGTTCCACTGAGATTTGAACTCAGATCGCAGGATTCAGAGTCCTGAGTGCTAACCATTACACCATGGAACCCTATTTCTGTTGAAATGGGTGTGGCCTCATCTTCTGGACAACTTTAGTCATTATCTAAAATTACAATAAATATGAACAAAACTGTGCTGAGGAGATTAATTTTAGCTTATAAAGACATTGTTAAAGTGGCAACCTGCGCGAGTGTGGAAAGTGACCTTTTCTTTACGAGACTGTTGATAATGTATTAACCAAACTAAGGTTCCACCGAGATTTGAACTCGGATCGCAGGATTCAGAGTCCTGAGTGCTAACCATTACACCATGGAACCCTTTATGTGTTGAAATGGGTCTGGCCTCATCTTCTTGACAACTTCAGTCATTATCTAAAATTGTTACAATAAATATGAACAAAACTGAGCTAAGGAGATGACTTTTAGCTTATAAGGACATTGTTAATGTGGCAACCTGCACGAGTGTGGAAAGTGACCTTTCTTTACGAGACTGTTGATAATGTATTAACCAAACTAAGGTTCCACTGAGATTTGAACTGGGATCGCAGGATTCAGAGTCCTGGGTGCTAACCATTACACCATGGAACCCTATATCTGTTGGAATGGGTGTGGCCGCAAGTTCTGGACAACTTTAGTCATTATCTAAAAAAATTACAATAAATGAGAACAAAACTGTGCTAAGGAGATGACTTTTAGCTTATAAAGACATTGTTAATGTGGCAACCTGTGCGAGTGTGGAAAGTGACCTTTCTTTACGAGACTGTTGATAATGTATTAACCAAACTAAGGTTCCACCGAGATTTGAACTCGGATCGCAGGATTCAGAGCCCTGAGTGCTAACCATTACACCATGGAACCCTTTTTCTGTTGAAATGGGTCTGGCCTCATCTTCTTGACAACTTCAGTCATTATCTAAAATTGTTACAATAAATATGAACAAAACTGAGCTAAGGAGATGACTTTTAGCTTATAAGGACATTGTTAATGTGGCAACCTGCGCGAGTGTAGAAAGTGACCTTTCTTTACGAGACTGTTGATAATGTGTTAACCAAACTAAGGTTCCACCGAGATTTGAACTCGGATCGCAGGATTCAGAGTCTTGAGTGCTAACCATTACACCATGGAACCCTATATCTGTTGGAATGGGTGTGGCCGCAAGTTCTGGACAACTTTAGTCATTATCTAAAATCATTACAATAAATATGAACAAAAGTGTGCTAAGGAGATGACTTTTAGCTTATAAGGACATTGTTAATGTGGCAACCTGCGCGAGTGTGGAAAGTGACCTTTCTTTACGAGACTGTTGATAATGTATTAACCACACAAAGGTTCCACTGAGATTTGAACTCAGATCGCAGGATTCAGAGTCCTGAGTGAGTGCTAAACATTACACCATGGAACCCTATATCTGTTGGAATGGGTGTGGCCGCAAGTTCTGGACAACTTTAGTCATTATCTAAAATCTTTACAATAAATATGAACAAAACTGTGCTAAGGAGATGACTTTTAGCTTATAAAGACATTGTTAATGTGGCAACCTGCGCAAGTGTGGAAAGTGACCTTTCTTTAAGAGACTGTTGATAATGTATTAACCAAACTAAGGTTCCACCGAGATTTGAACTCGGATCGCAGGATTCAGAGTCCTGAGTGCTAACCATTACACCATGGAACCCTATATCTGTTGGAATGGGTGTGGCCGCAAGTTCTGGACAACTTTAGTCATTATCTAAAAAAAATACAATAAATAAGAACAAAATTGTGCTAAGGAGATGACTTTTAGCTTATAAAGACATTGTTAATGTGGCAACCTGTGTGAGTGTGGAAAGTGACCTTTCTTTACGAGACTGTTGACAATGTATTAACCAAACTAAGGTTCCACGGAGATTTGAACTCGGATCGCAGGATTCAGAGTCCTGAGTGCTAACCATTACACCATGGAACCCTTTTTCTGTTGAAATGGGTCTGGCCTCATCTTCTTGACAACTTTAGTCATTATCTAAAATTGTTACAATAAATATGAACAAAACTGAGCTAAGGAGATGACTTTTAGCTTATAAGGACATTGTTAATGTGGCAACCTGCGCGAGTGTAGAAAGTGACCTTTCTTTACGAGACTGTTGATAATGTATTAACAGAATAAAGGTTCCACCGAGATTTGAACTTGGATCGCATGATTCAGAGTCCTGAGTGCTAACCATTACACCATGGAACCCTATATCTGTTGAAATGGGTCTGGCCTCATCTTCTTGACAACTTCAGTCATTATCTAAAATTGTTACAATAAATATGAACAAAACTGAGCTAAGGAGATGACTTTTAGCTTATAAGGACATTGTTAATGTGGCAACCTGCGTGAGTGTGGAAAGTGACCTTTCTTTACGAGACTGTTGATAATGTGTTAACCAAACTAAGGTTCCACCGAGATTTGAACTCCGATCGCAGGATTCAGAGTCCTGAGTGCTAACCATTACACCATATCTGTTGGAATGGGTGTGGCCGCAAGTTCTGGACAACTTTAGTCATTATCTAAAATCATTACAATAAATATGAACAAAACTGTGCTAAGGAGATGACTTTTAGCTTATAAGGACATTTTTAATGTTGCAACCTGAGCGAGTGTGGAAAGTGACCTTTCTTTACGAGACTGTTGATAATGTATTAACCACACAAAGGTTCCACTGAGATTTGAACTCAGATCGCAGGATTCAGAGTCCTGAGTGCTAACCATTACACCATGGAACCCTATTTCTGTTGAAATGGGTGTGGCCTCATCTTCTGGACAACTTTAGTCATTATCTAAAATTACAATAAATATAAACAAAACTGTGCTGAGGAGATTACTTTTAGCTTATAAAGACATTGTTAAAGTGGCAACCTGCGCAAGTGTGGAAAGTGACCTTTTCTTTACGAGACTGTTGATAATGTATTAACCAAACTTAGGTTCAACCGAGATTTGAACTCGGATCGCAGGATTCAGAGTCCTGAGTGCTAACCATTACACCATGGAACCCTTTTTCTGTTAAAATGGGTCTGGCCTCATCTTCTTGACAACTTCAGTCATTATCTAAAATTGTTAAAATAAATATGAACAAAACTGAGCTAAGGAGATGACTTTTAGCTTATAAAGACATTGTTAATGTGGCAACCTGCGCGAGTGTGGAAAGTGAACTTTCTTTACGAGACTGTTGATAATGTATTAACCAAACTAAGGTTCCACCGAGATTTGAACTCGGATCGCAGGATTCAGAGTCCTGAGTGCTAACCATTACACCATGGAACCCTATATCTGTTGAAATGGGTCTGGCCTCATCTTCTTGACAACTTCAGTCATTATCTAAAATTGTTACAATAAATATGAACAAAACTGAGCTAAGGAGATGACTTTTAGCTTATAAGGACATTGTTAATGTGGCAACCTGCACGAGTGTGGAAA
>NC_139710.1:39114657-39122157 GCF_964188405.1 Protomyctophum parallelum
GATCGCAGGATTCAGAGTCCTGAGTGCTAACCATTACACCATGGAACCCTTTTTCTGTTGAAATGGGTCTGGCCTCATCTTCTTTTTTTTTTTTTTTTAAGATATTTTTTTGCGGCTTACGCCTTTATTGATTTTTTAAGGGATAGAAAGTAGGCTGACAGGAAACTGGAGAGAGATGGGGGGATGACATGCGGTAAAGGCCGTGTCGGGTCCGGGAGTCGAACCCGCGGCACACCGCGACTGGATCACCAGTCCGGTGCCCAGACCGTTACGCTACGGCCTGGGCCTGGCCTCATCTTCTTGACAACTTCAGTCATTATCTAAAATTGTTAAAATAAATATGAACAAAACTGAGCTGAGGAGATGACTTTTAGCTTATAAAGACATTGTTAATGTGGCAACCTGCGCGAGTGTGGAAAGTGAACTTTCTTTACGAGAGTGTTGATAATGTATTAACCAAACTAAGGTTCCACCGAGATTTGAACTCGGATCGCAGGATTCAGAGTCCTGAGTGCTAACCATTACACCATGGAACCCTATATCTGTTGGATTGGGTGTGGCCGCAAGTTCTGGATAACTTTAGTCATTATCTAAAATCATTACAATAAATATGAACAAAACTGAGCTAAGGAGATGACTTTTAGCTTATAAGGACATTTTTAATGTTGCAACCTGAGCGAGTGTGGAAAGTGACCTTTCTTTACGAGACTGTTGATAATGTATTAACCACACAAAGGTTCCACTGAGATTTGAACTCAGATTGCAGGATTCAGAGTCCTGAGTGCTAACCATTACACCATGGAACCCTATTTCTGTTGAAATGGGTGTGGCCTCATCTTCTGGACAACTTTAGTCATTATCTAAAATTACAATAAATATGAACAAAACTGTGCTGAGGAGATGACTTTTAGCTTATAAAGACATTGTTAAAGTGGCAACCTGCGCGAGTGTGCAAAGTGACCTTTCTTTACGAGACTGTTGATAATGTATTAACCAAACTAAGGTTCCACCGAGATTTGAACTCGGATCGCAGGATTCAGAGTCCTGAGTGCTAACCATTACACCATGGAACCCTTTTTCTGTTGAAATGGGTCTGGCCTCATCTTCTTTTTTTTTTTTTTTAAGATATTTTTTTGCGGCTTACGCCTTTATTGATTTTTTAAGGGATAGAAAGTAGGCTGACAGGAAACGGGAGAGAGATGGGGGGATGACATGCGGTAAAGGCCGTGTCGGGTCCGGGAGTCGAACCCGCGGCACACCGCGACTGGATCACCAGTCCGGTGCCCAGACTGTTACGCTACTGCCTGGGCCTGGCCTCATCTTCTTGACAACTTCAGTCATTATCTAAAATTGTTAAAATAAATATGAACAAAACTGAGCTGAGGAGATGACTTTTAGCTTATAAAGACATTGTTAATGTGGCAACCTGCGCGAGTGTGGAAAGTGAACTTTCTTTACGAGAGTGTTGATAATGTATTAACCAAACTAAGGTTCCACCGAGATTTGAACTCGGATCGCAGGATTCAGAGTCCTGAGTGCTAACCATTACACCATGGAACCCTATATCTGTTGGATTGGGTGTGGCCGCAAGTTCTGGATAACTTTAGTCATTATCTAAAATCATTACAATAAATATGAACAAAACTGAGCTAAGGAGATGACTTTTAGCTTATAAGGACATTTTTAATGTTGCAACCTGAGCGAGTGTGGAAAGTGACCTTTCTTTACGAGACTGTTGATAATGTATTAACCACACAAAGGTTCCACTGAGATTTGAACTCAGATTGCAGGATTCAGAGTCCTGAGTGCTAACCATTACACCATGGAACCCTATTTCTGTTGAAATGGGTGTGGCCTCATCTTCTGGACAACTTTAGTCATTATCTAAAATTACAATAAATATGAACAAAACTGTGCTGAGGAGATGACTTTTAGCTTATAAAGACATTGTTAAAGTGGCAACCTGCGCGAGTGTGCAAAGTGACCTTTCTTTACGAGACTGTTGATAATGTATTAACCAAACTAAGGTTCCACCGAGATTTGAACTCGGATCGCAGGATTCAGAGTCCTGAGTGCTAGCCATTACACCATGGAACCCTTTTTCTGTTGAAATGGGTCTGGCCTCATCTTCTTTTTTTTTTTTTTTTAAGATATTTTTTTGCGGCTTACGCCTTTATTGATTTTTTAAGGGATAGAAAGTAGGCTGACAGGAAACGGGAGAGAGATGGGGGGATGACATGCGGTAAAGGCCGTGTCGGGTCCGGGAGTCGAACCCGCGGCACACCGCGACTGGATCACCAGTCCGGTGCCCAGACCGTTACGCTACGGCCTGGGCCTGGCCTCATCTTCTTGACAACTTCAGTCATTATCTAAAATTGTTAAAATAAATATGAACAAAACTGAGCTGAGGAGATGACTTTTAGCTTATAAAGACATTGTTAATGTGGCAACCTGCGCGAGTGTGGAAAGTGAACTTTCTTTACGAGAGTGTTGATAATGTATTAACCAAACTAAGGTTCCACCGAGATTTGAACTCGGATCGCAGGATTCAGAGTCCTGAGTGCTAACCATTACACCATGGAACCCTATATCTGTTGGATTGGGTGTGGCCGCAAGTTCTGGATAACTTTAGTCATTATCTAAAATCATTACAATAAATATGAACAAAACTGAGCTAAGGAGATGACTTTTAGCTTATAAGGACATTTTTAATGTTGCAACCTGAGCGAGTGTGGAAAGTGACCTTTCTTTACGAGACTGTTGATAATGTATTAACCACACAAAGGTTCCACTGAGATTTGAACTCAGATTGCAGGATTCAGAGTCCTGAGTGCTAACCATTACACCATGGAACCCTATTTCTGTTGAAATGGGTGTGGCCTCATCTTCTGGACAACTTTAGTCATTATCTAAAATTACAATAAATATGAACAAAACTGTGCTGAGGAGATGACTTTTAGCTTATAAAGACATTGTTAAAGTGGCAACCTGCGCGAGTGTGCAAAGTGACCTTTCTTTACGAGACTGTTGATAATGTATTAACCAAACTAAGGTTCCACCGAGATTTGAACTCGGATCGCAGGATTCAGAGTCCTGAGTGCTAGCCATTACACCATGGAACCCTTTTTCTGTTGAAATGGGTCTGGCCTCATCTTCTTTTTTTTTTTTTTTTAAGATATTTTTTTGCGGCTTACGCCTTTATTGATTTTTTAAGGGATAGAAAGTAGGCTGACAGGAAACGGGAGAGAGATGGGGGGATGACATGCGGTAAAGGCCGTGTCGGGTCCGGGAGTCGAACCCGCGGCACACCGCGACTGGATCACCAGTCCGGTGCCCAGACCGTTACGCTACAGCCTGGGCCTGGCCTCATCTTCTTGACAACTTCAGTCATTATCTAAAATTGTTAAAATAAATATGAACAAAACTGAGCTGAGGAGATGACTTTTAGCTTATAAAGACATTGTTAATGTGGCAACCTGCGCGAGTGTGGAAAGTGAACTTTCTTTACGAGAGTGTTGATAATGTATTAACCAAACTAAGGTTCCACCGAGATTTGAACTCGGATCGCAGGATTCAGAGTCCTGAGTGCTAACCATTACACCATGGAACCCTATATCTGTTGGATTGGGTGTGGCCGCAAGTTCTGGATAACTTTAGTCATTATCTAAAATCATTACAATAAATATGAACAAAACTGAGCTAAGGAGATGACTTTTAGCTTATAAGGACATTTTTAATGTTGCAACCTGAGCGAGTGTGGAAAGTGACCTTTCTTTACGAGACTGTTGATAATGTATTAACCACACAAAGGTTCCACTGAGATTTGAACTCAGATTGCAGGATTCAGAGTCCTGAGTGCTAACCATTACACCATGGAACCCTATTTCTGTTGAAATGGGTGTGGCCTCATCTTCTGGACAACTTTAGTCATTATCTAAAATTACAATAAATATGAACAAAACTGTGCTGAGGAGATGACTTTTAGCTTATAAAGACATTGTTAAAGTGGCAACCTGCGCGAGTGTGCAAAGTGACCTTTCTTTACGAGACTGTTGATAATGTATTAACCAAACTAAGGTTCCACCGAGATTTGAACTCGGATCGCAGGATTCAGAGTCCTGAGTGCTAACCATTACACCATGGAACCCTTTTTCTGTTGAAATGGGTCTGGCCTCATCTTCTTTTTTTTTTTTTTTTAAGATATTTTTTTGCGGCTTACGCCTTTATTGATTTTTTAAGGGATAGAAAGTAGGCTGACAGGAAACGGGAGAGAGATGGGGGGATGACATGCGGTAAAGGCCGTGTCGGGTCCGGGAGTCGAACCCGCGGCACACCGCGACTGGATCACCAGTCCGGTGCCCAGACCGTTACGCTACGGCCTGGGCCTGGCCTCATCTTCTTGACAACTTCAGTCATTATCTAAAATTGTTAAAATAAATATGAACAAAACTGAGCTGAGGAGATGACTTTTAGCTTATAAAGACATTGTTAATGTGGCAACCTGCGCGAGTGTGGAAAGTGAACTTTCTTTACGAGAGTGTTGATAATGTATTAACCAAACTAAGGTTCCACCGAGATTTGAACTCGGATCGCAGGATTCAGAGTCCTGAGTGCTAACCATTACACCATGGAACCCTTTTTCTGTTGAAATGGGTCTGGCCTCATCTTCTTGACAACTTCAGTCATTATCTAAAATTGTTACAATAAATATGAACAAAACTGAGCTAAGGAGATGACTTTTAGCTTATAAGGACATTGTTAATGTGGCAACCTGCGCGAGTGTGGAAAGTGACCTTTCTTTACGAGACTGTTGATAATGTATTAACCAAACTAAGGTTCCACCGAGATTTGAACTCGGATCGCAGGATTCAGAGTCCTGAGTGCTAACCATTACACCATGGAACCCTATATCTGTTGGAATGGGTGTGGCCGCAAGTTCTAGGCAACTTTAGTCATTATCTAAAATCTTTACAATAAATAAGAACAAAACTGTTCTAAGGAGATGACTTTTAGTTTATAAAGACATTGTTAATGTGGCAACCTGCGCAAGTGTGGAAAGTGACCTTTCTTTACGAGACTGTTGATAATGTATTAACCAAACTAAGGTTCCACCGAGATTTGAACTCGGATCTCAGGATTCAGAGCCCTGAGTGCTAACCATTACACCATGGAACCCTATGTCTTTTGGAATGGGTGTGGCCGCAAGTTCTGGACAACTTTAGTCATTATCTAAAATCTTTACAATAAATAAGAACAAAACTGTGCTAAGGAGATTACTTTTATGGGTAGATTTTGAAGGTGCGTTTTACCAATGGAAATACATAAATTGGCCTCGCTCTGCGCACATTCGTATTATGAAAGGCATATCGGCCCGTGTTGAACGCACTGACCCGTGTTGAACGCACACACATTATGGCTTACCGCGGTCCTGAATATTTTAGCATTGTGGGAGTGTCCATATGTTAATTATTTTCGCTTTGCGCAATTTGCTATTAAGCCCCTTGACCTAAAGACACTCAGCGCATAACGATTAGACGTGGGTCTGACCACCTCATAAACGCAAAAAGCACTGTTTGATTTGACACTTGAGCGGCTCTGGGAAGCTGGTAGAGTGTTGCCATGTCTGTTTATTATAAGCGGCTTATTTTTCTGTAAAGTTGCTTTCTGTGTAGTTGTTTTTCTTGTTTCTAAAGTGGTTATTTGGGCTTTTCTCCTAATGTTGTTTAAACCAGTGATCCTCACACAGCACATTCCGATGTCAATGATCCCCAGATGAATGCATTTGCCCAACTAAGGACAGCTAATCCAAAAATTAAATAAAAATATTACTTTTGAAAATAGCAGATCTATACCAGCTCACAATGCATCACATTCATTCATTAAAACTATGAACTCTGACTGCAGGGGGATATATAATGATCATTATAACAATGTGCAAGAACATATTTAAAAAGAAGGAAGAACTTTATATTTGTGGACAATCAAAATATGTTTTTTTATTTTAATGTGGTGTCATTCAAATTAATCTGGATATGGCAGACTCACTATTTAGAAAATAAAAACATGGCACTTCATTTAAAATAGGTTACAGACCCCTGTTATATGCGCTTATTTTTATAGACCTATTTACTTGTTTCTATGAGACATGGCAGTTTTGTGTCTTTTTAAAAAAAATGTTGAGATTAGAAACGGCCATAATTCTTTCATTTCTCAACCTTAAAAATAAATAAAAACATCTCCATAATCCGTGGGAAATGTGCTTTCATATGCTGTATCACACCCGATTCAAGTCTCCTTCAATAAAATGCTACGAGCGAACTCAGCGAAGACCATACCATTACGCAGCACGCATTCAACTCATTCCTTCGTCGTGACTTGAATGAAATAAAATATAATAAACGTTATTTTACTGGTGTTTTTCAATAGAAACAAATAAAGAGCGTGTGTAGGCTACTGTGTGCAAGTGCAACAGTGCATATACATGCATGCACTAGGCTATATTTCTTCCGTGTCGGGATGGTGATTGAGCTCTTCAAGTTCACAGCCCGTTTGGTCTTTCATAAAAAAACGTTGATATTAGCCTATAAACACTCATGGTTCTCTCATTTCTCAACCGTTTTATTAAATGTAAAAATCTCCATATTCCTTAGGAATCTTGCTTTCATTCGCTGTATGGTACATGGTTCTATCGTTATCGAATTAATTAATTACTTGCCAATTTGCCAATATGCTGCTATCTACTCGCAATTCCATTCCGATCTGAAAGATGGGTCTGTTCTTTTGAGGCATAAAGGTGACAGCATGCAGTGCAATAGGAATAATTAACCCAAATGTGACAAAGGCATGTCATGTCTTCTATGGTGCCAGCCTGAAGAAATGTCATACCACGATCCCCAAAGTGCGCATTCCGTATGTGACATCAGCTGACTGGTAAAGAGAATAGTACGGACATGTTGATTGGGTACGTCTCAAACACGCCTTAAACACACCCATGACTAATTCAAGGCCGTTTTGCGCACTCCGCGGGGTGTCAAAAGCGCTTCTTAACATGCCCAAAATTGCAATATGACATACTACACGCCCCCAGATCATAATACTGTAATTAGATTAGTAATATAGAAGTAAGTAAAATAGAAGTCCTAAATCGACCCCTGAGTCTATAAAGACATTGTTAATGTGGCAACCTGCGCGAGTGTGGAAAGTGACCTTTCTTTACGAGACTGTTGATAATGTATTAACCAAACTAAAGTTCGACCGAGATTTGAACTCGGATCGCAGGATTAGGAGTCCTGAGTGCTAACCATTACACCATGGAACCCTATATCTGTTGGAATGGGTGTGGCCACAAGTTCTGGACAACTTTAGTCATTATCTAAAATCTTTACAATAAATAAGAACAAAACTGTGCTAAGGAGATGACTTTTAGCTTATAAGGACATTGTTAATGTGGCAACCTGCACAAGTGTGGGCACTAGAACTTTCTATACGTGCGATAGTGTT
>NC_139710.1:39169657-39324870 GCF_964188405.1 Protomyctophum parallelum
TCTGACTGATGCCTGATCACTGTTCATTATGTTTATTTGACAGTTTTGACGTTCTTGTTATGGCTTATTGAAAGAAGGCAAGAAATAAAGCCTGCAGCACCATGAACTCTACAGAACTGACTCGTTGTTAAGACATCACTGGGAGTGACACCCCCTATAGTTTGACGTGTTACATGCTACTTAAAGCATAGTGACATTTAGAACACTAGACCTGTATGTATGTGCCCGTCGCAGTCGGCAACCGGCCTACTTGGGAACGATGCAACTTGGACACCTAATGATATATGTTGTCATAGCACCCGTTTTAACTGTCAGTCGGTGTCCCACATCAGTAAAACTATACCTAACCCTAACCTTAACCTCAATAAACGTAACTTGCCCGGGGGCGTGGTTATAAGCACAACCTGTGTAGGAATTATTAATAGTATGTAGCGTGCCGCTGTGCCTGTGTCTGAAGACTGCAAACTGACTGTGAAAAGTGGACTGGTTAAGTAATCAATTGGCAGGTGTGGGTTTGCCATGGCAATAAATTGGCTGAGTCAGAGAACTCCATAGGAATAAAGGAACACAGAGAGATGGGTCCATATGGGAATAAAAAGGACACAGACAGATGAGTGGAACGGGTCCTCTGACATGGGTGCATTACGTGCATTACAGACGTACTGACATTGAGCCTCAATTGGCTGAGGCAGAGGCTGGAAATTGCACAGGTGAAAGGAGTTGGCCTCATTAGGCCCACTGGCAGAGCCTGACCAGAGCCTTTTGTTGTGGTTCTGGAGAACTGTGGGTCCGACCGACTCTATACCGGGCACTGCACTCCCGGCAGGGGTGTGGATCACGTGTCGAATGTGAAGTCGGTGGGTCAAACGGTTCTCGAGTTACGTGCATTACACGCACGCACACACGCACGCAGACAGAGACGTGGCGCATTTAGTTAGATGTTGCCATATATTGGTTGTTGATGGTACCCCAACTTTCAGTAGCTGTCAAAAATTCCCTTAGGGTGGTTGAATAGAAGTCAATGTGGGATATCTTAGTAGACACCTTTACAAAACCAGAAAATTTTTGGTAAGAAATGTATTCCCAGATTTGACATTATTCTGATAATATTCCCTGACTAATCTCCTTCCTGTGAGAGGACATTTCTGTTCATATTTATTGTAACGATTTGTTCATGTATTGTTGATAATGATCTAAGTTTTCCAAAGATTGAGGTTACACCCATTCACTAGGGGCAGGGTTCCGTGGTGTAATGGTTAGCACTCAGGACTCTGAATCCTGCGATCCGAGTTCAAATCTCTGTGGAACCTTAACTTGTTAAGTTGCTCCGCCAAAAAAAACATGTACATTTCCATTAATTAACAATTTTGTTATAAGCGATATGTCATTCCCGAATCCTTTCCTGTGAGAGAAATGTGACCAAATTTGACTGAGAGACTGCCATTGGATATTTTTTGTTTTTTGTTTTTTCATGTCATATGAAAGCAGGGAATCATAGCTTCAAATTGACATATTGGTTGTTGAGTTTGACCCACCAGTTTTGGAGATATGGCTTATAGAGTAATGTCTTGCAGAAAACAGCGAGTTGAGAAAAGAGACTTGAAAGGTTCACTTCTGTGGTATCTAACATTACACCTAGCTACATGTTTAAGCATTTATTTCATATTTACAGATTTCAGCTCTGACACTTTTTTTCAGACATGCTCTAGTATGTGAAGAGTCTGCCTGTGCTATTAACTCATTTTGAAAAGCTGGAATGTGCGCGATGGCAGTCTCTCAGTCAAATCTGGTCACAAATGTATGTAACATAACTGGCTGCTGTCGGTTTGTACTGTGGGGACATCAAAGCTAACCTATAGCCTCGGTACCCAGGCATTTATTGCCATTAGCATCAGGCTCAAAAATGAAAGCCTGGGGAAATGAGACACATTTTGCTGGGAGTGGGAGTGAACGAACTAATAAATTAATTTCACTCCTATGCCACCAAAATGTGGAACGCCCTACCAACAGTCATTAAGACATGCAAATCCCTTGACTCCTTCAAAACTGCTCTCAAAGGGCACCTACGGAAGGCTGCAATTCGAAACTGGCCCCCGTAAAAATCTGAAAATCTGATGGGTGTGGACGACCCACCCCTTTTCCCCCTCACTGTATTATGTTTCTTTACCATTTTTACCTCCTATGATGATTTCCTGTTTTGACTAGTTGTGTATATTCGTACGTCTCTAAATGTTTTGAAAATGGTGGGCCCTATTGTAAACAAGTGTAATGCTTTATGGCGTCGTCCACTCACAGTTAACAGTTAACTGTTAATAAATCAACAGGGGGGGGGCCCTCTATACCAGAAAGCACGCATGGCTGGGCGAGGCTACAGTATAACTAACCTGACTCTGCCGGGTGGTGGCGGCATTGATTCACAAGTTCACAACTCAGCCTCAATCTGGATTCACTCCCGCAGTAGCGACGAACCATCTCGGACGCGGTTCGGACCAATCAGTGGCAGCTACGGGCGGGATCTGCCAATCACGTGTCAATTAAGTAGCTTGAAACATGTGAAGGAAGCGTCTTTTATCTGGCGGAGTCCGGTTACATCAATAATAAATAATAATAATACATTTTATTTATAAGGCGCCTTTCAGTGCACTCAAGGTTGCCGTACAGGTGGGTTTTGAGGTGAGTTTGAAATATGGTTATAGAGTCCATGTTTCTGATGTCAGGGGGGAGGGAGTTCCAGAGGTGAGGGGCAGAGCGGCTGAAGGCTCTTGAGCCCATGGTGGAGAGACGGGCTGGGAGGACTTTCAGGGTGAGGGAGGAGGCAGACCTGAGAGACCGGGTGGGGATGTTGACATGGACAAGGTCAGACAGGTATGGGGGGGCGAGGTTATGAATGGCCTTGAATGTGTGGAGAAGGATCTTGAAGTCGATACGGTATTTGATGGGGAGCCAGTGGAGTTCAAGGCTTACGTGTATAATCAAGGCTTACACGCACACGCAAAGACACAGTCCAGAAGTTCAAAGGAAACGTGGCAAACGTGGAAACAACATACACAACAGTTGTTTATTATAGGTGTTGGATAACCTATTGACCGAGTGCAGAATTCAACACCACTTCCACTGGCCTGCTCTCAGATGTGCTTCAGTAAGCCTGCTTTACTGCCTCATCGTACCATGGTGTAGAAATTAACCACATAAACCCTGACGTCCAATAGGGATGATTTAGGCCAGGGGTCCCCAAACTTTTTCCTGTGAGGGCCACATAACTTTTCCCTT
The DNA here is from genome assembly GCF_964188405.1 of Protomyctophum parallelum. Lineage (NCBI taxonomy): Eukaryota > Metazoa > Chordata > Actinopteri > Myctophiformes > Myctophidae > Protomyctophum > Protomyctophum parallelum. Next base: position 39,172,928 of record NC_139710.1, read on the forward strand.
CTCTGATGGGGGCCGGGGTCAGTTTGTAACAGAAAAAGTGTGACGATCGCAGGGGTGCCTAAACGTAAACATTCTTTTTTTTTCCAGAAAGCCACACATAACCAAATATTAATAACCAGTGCACATACTGTACATGCAGCACTACAGGGCTGCATAGTGCATGTACTGTACATGCAGCACTACAGGGCTGCATAGTGCATGTACTGTACATGCAGCACTACAGGGCTGCATAGTGCATGTACTGTACATGCAGCACTACAGGGCTGCATAGTGCATGTACTGTATGCAGCACTACAGGACTGCATAGTGAATGTACTGTACATGCAGCACTACAGGGCTGCATAGTGCATGTACTGTACATGCAGCACTACAGGGCTGCATAGTGCATGTACTGTACATGCAGCACTACAGGGCTGCATAGTGCATGTACTGTACATGCAGCAGTGCCAGGGTGTCTGCCCAGTGTCTGCAAAGTGCCTCCCCATTGTCCCCCTGAGTGCCTCCCCAGTGCCTCCCCAATGTCTCCCAGTGCCTCCCCAGTGTCTCCCCAGTGTCCCCCCGAGTGCCTCCCCAGTGCCTCCCCAGTGTCTCCCCAGTGCCTCCCAGTGTTCCCCTGAGTGCCTCCCCAGTGTCCCCCTGAGTGTCTCCCCAGTGCCTCCCCAGTGTCTCCCCAGTGCCTCCCAGTGTCCCCCTGAGTGCCTCCCCAGTGTCCCACTGAGTGCCTCCCCAGTGTCCCCCTGAGTGCCTCCCCAGTGTCCCCCTGAGTGTCTCCCCAGTGCCTCCCAGTGTCCCCCTGAGTGCCTCCCCAGTGCCTCCCCAGTATCTCCCCAGTGTCTCCCCAGTGCCTCACAGTGTCCCCCTGAGTGCCTCCCCAGTGTCTCCCCAGTGCCTCACCAGTGTCTCCCCAGTGTCCCCCCCCGAGTGCCTCCCCAGTGCCTCCCCAGTTCTTCCCCAGTGTCCCCCTGAGTGTCTTCCCAGTGCCTCCCAGTGTCCCCCTGAGTGCCTCCCCAGTGCCTCCCCAGTGTCTCCCCAGTGCCTCCCAGTGTCCCCCTGAGTGCCTCCCCAGTGCCTCCCCAGTGCCTCCCAGTGTCCCCCTGAGTGCCTCCCAGTGTCCCCCTGAGTGCCTCCCCAGTGCCTCCCCAGTGTCTCCCCAGTGCCTCCCAGTGTTCCCCTGAGTGCCTCCCCAGTGCCTCCCTGAGTGCCTCCCCAGTGTCTCCCCAGTGCCTCCCCAGTGTCCCCTCAGTGCCTCCCCAGTGTCCCCCTGAGTGCCTCCCCAGTGTCTCCCCAGTGCCTCCCCAGTACCTGCCCAGTGTCCCCCAGTGTCCCCCCAGTGCCTCCCCAGTGTCTCCAATAGCAATACAAGAGCAATAATACAAATTAAACTTAATTTATTAATCTAATTATTTGCTCTCATCCAGTGCTAATGAAAAATAAAAATAAAATCCTATATTTTGGCTATTAAAAAAAAATCTCCCCAGTGCCTCCCAGTGTCCCCCTGAGTGCCTCTCCAGTGTCTCCCCAGTGCCTCCCCAGTGTCTCCCCAGTGCCTCCCAGTGTCCCCCTGAGTGTCTCCCCAGTGCCTCCCCAGTGTCTCCCCAGTGCCTCCCAGTGTCCCCCTGAGTGCCTCCCTGAGTGCCTCCCCAGTGCCTCCCCAGTGTCCCCTCAGTGCCTCCCCAGTGTCCCCCTGAGTGCCTCCCCAGTGCCTGCCCAGTGTCCCCCCCAGTGCCTCCCCAGTGTCTCCAATAGCAATACAAGAACAATAATACAAATTAATCTTAATTTATTAATCTAAGTATTTGCTCTCATCCACTGCCAACTGGTCAGCTGTCAAACAAACACTGCTGCTGACACCCAGATGAGAACGTTGACGACTCAACCAACAACAACCTGAAGCAACAACCACTTCATGCTAGACCTGATCCTCGCAACGGGCTCCTTACGGAGCCCTTGTGCGTAAGTACAGTTCCGGACCCTCCTCACTCTGAGTATTCACCTAAATCTCTACACCAGATCACCGCATCGGGCTCCTTTTGGAGCCCCTGCGTGTACGTACCGCTGCTTCTCGTCAGCCTTTGCCTAATGCTCATAGCCACCGGCTGATAAACCATTGCTTCCTAGACCTGTGTACTGGCGATTCATCTTTCTTTCCTTAGAATGGCGCCACTTACCCCGGTTGTGAGTGGGGACGAGCTGTCCAGTCTGAGGTCCGAGCTCCATACCATTGAGGGTCTCTTGGGCGACGTCCTCCGCAGGAAGTCTGCAGTCCTCTCCCGGTTGGACGCGCTGACAGCCAACGGACCAAGCAGTTCAACCCCCGTAGCCGGGCCATCTACTCCACTGTCCCCTCCCTGGGCCACCGTTGTGAAGAGGGGGAGAAGGGTCGCTCGACTCGCTCTCCCACTGTTCTCTCCAGGCGGAGTCGGCGGAAATATATCGCTGCCAAACTTTTTCTCCCCGCTCGCAGCTCACCCTGAGACCGAGTCTCCAGTTAGCTTAGTGCTTGCTCCAGCTAGCATTCAAATAGTAGACCCGGGCGAGCAGGGAGCTAATGCTAACGTGGAGCGAACGACTCCCAGTCCCCACGCTATCCAGGCGCAACAGATCCGCTCCGTGAAATCGCGAAAGCGCTCCTGTCCATCACTGACCCCGAGAATCCTCCACAAACGTACACGACACCGTTCACCCCCACTGCCCACCCAATTTCCCCCGTGTCCAAACACCACCAACTCAGACTCACTTTCACCACTTCCAACTCCACTGCCCACTCTAGAAACAGCTGTGGAATGTGATGACGTCACCACCAGTAACAGGGGAACCCCTAACCCTGAATCGTCAATCTACTCACTCCTCTCCTCCTCTGGGTCAGTCATGGAAATGCCTGACCTGGAACCAGCTCCTGTGCCCCCCTCACCCCCCCCGATCATTAACCCTTTACTTGCCTGGCCAAAACTCATTGTGTATAAGGGGCTATTATTTAAGGACAATAACCCAGAGCTCATTATAATTGGCGATTCAATCACAAGAGACATTTTTATCCCAGGCGGCATCACCTTTTGTCTCCCAGGCGGTAGAATTACAGATGTTTCCAAATTAGCACCTATTATCATCGACCTCTACCCCTCTGCCCACACTGTTTTTGTTCACATCGGAACAAACAGTGTCCTGGATCGGCAATCGGCCAAACACAGATTAGATCTAGAAGAAATTGCCACCAGCATCGAGTGTCTCAACAAAACCTGTGTTTTCTCTGGTCCAATCCCTGCCCCGTCCAAGAGCGCCGAGCACTTTAGCAGGCTTCACAGTCTGCAGGAATGGCTAAGAGCATTTTGTACTGCAACGGGTCACGGCTTCATTGACAATTTCGATACTTTCTGGACTAGAAATAACCTTTACAAACCAGATGGACTACACCCAAACACTACAGGAATTAGACAGCTCACCATGAATTTCATCCGCCATGTTGCTTTCAAGAAATGATGCCTATCACAGCATGATTCCACCATAGTCTTCATACCTTGCAATAACGAGCATCCTCCTGAGAATCATGTTGATATTCCACTCTCCCTCTCCATTCCTCTTGACCTCTTGACCCCTGACTCCACATCCCTCTCCTGCCCTCTGCCCATCACCGTTCTCATCAGGACTAGACTTACTTCATTTCATTTAATTTCCACTTCACGCACAGTCACCCCATCACATCTCATTCATATTCCCTGTAGACCCAAGACTCCTCCCACTAAATCTGATAACAAGCTTAACCTTGCCTTGTTTAACATCAGGTCACTAACAAATAAGTCCTCCTCCGTAAATGATATAATCTGTAAAGAGAAGCTAGATATAATCTTTCTAACAGAGACATGGCTTGGCTCGGATGGAGCTTTTCTCCTAGCGCCAGCCTGTCCCCCAAACTACAGTTTCATTCACTCTGTTCGCGAGGCTAAGAAAGGAGGTGGACTGGCAATAATTTTTTCAGACACATTAAAATTCAAGGCTCTGACCCTGGGTAGCTTTACATCCTTTGAATACCAGGCCACTATATTACTTGGTAAATCCTCCATGCCAATGATTAGCATGTATCGCCCGCCAAAATGCAGTAAAGCAATATTTCTAACAGAAATATCAGAACTTTTATCTATCTGCTCCACTAACTATGACAGAACTCTTATCACAGGTGATCTTAATCTGCACCTGGATGATGCTGTGGCTATGGGTTTCTTAGAGTTATTACATTCCTTTGAGTTTATCCAACATGTTGTTGGGCCTACACATAAACATGGGCACACTCTGGACCTGGTGATTTCTAGAGGGGTGAACATCACTGTGGAAAGGACTATTGAAAGGCCTGAGCTATCAGACCACTATTTGCTGTGTTTTAATATGACTGCCTCTGATCTAGAGGAAAACATCACAGAATATACCATAACAAAGCGCTTTTTTAGCTCTTCTGCAGCTGACGAGTTCCCTCGTCATCTGGGCCCCCCCCTGCACGATACTCCCCCAGTAAATGATCTGGTTCAAATTTTTAATCTTAAACTAGAGTCAGCTCTTGATATAGTGGCTCCTTTGAAAACAAAAAAGAAACATAACACCAGAGTAACACCCTGGTTAAATGAGCATACACGCTCACTGAAGCAAGAATGTCGTAGAGCTGAGCGAGCTTGGAGAAAAAATAAACTCACCACCCACCTAGAGATTCTTAAAAAGTCAACAGTCGCCTATAACAAAGCCCTGCATCTAGCAAGGCAGGCATATTTCTCTGGCATTATTAACGAGAACAAGACAAATGCCAGAGTCCTATTCTCTACCATTGATCGACTTTTAAACCCCCCCCAGTCCTACAAGCAGTCATTCCCGGCCTCTAAAGCTAAGTGTAATGAGTTTGCATGCTTTTTTGATAACAAAATCTTTAACATTAGAGCTGATATTTTGAATGGTGCTGTTGCTAGTGCAAACCTTCAAACAGCAGCTAACGGTCCCAGGGTAGATCTCTCCAGGGGGAGCCTATTATCGTTTTGCGCAATTGATGAAGACGAACTCCGCAAAACCATATCACAGATGACATCTTCCTCCTGTTCATTGGATACAATTCCCACCACCTTTCTCAAAGAGGTCTTAGACAGTGTGATTGGAGATATCCTAAAAATTGTAAACAGCTCTCTACAGACAGGCGTCTTCCCAGACTCTCTGAAGACGGCCGTAGTCAGGCCCCTACTAAAGAAACATAATCTGGATCCCTCTGTTTTGGGTAACTATCGACCCATTTCGAATCTGCCCTTTCTGGGCAAGGTTTTGGAGAAATGCATCTCTCATCAATTGGACGTATTTCTACAGAGCAATGATGTGCACAACAAATTCCAATCTGGCTTTAGGAAAAATCATAGCACAGAAACTGCCCTTGTAAAAGTAATGAATGATCTTAGGGTGTCTGCTGACAAGAAACATGTATCCGTTCTCCTACTGCTAGATTTAACGGCTGCATTTGACACGATTGATCATTCAATTTTAATACAGCGTCTGGAGCACTGGATAGGCCTGTCTGGTACGGCCCTGTCCTGGTTCTCCTCCTACCTTTCAAACAGAAGTTACTTTGTCAATCTAGCCGAGTTTGACTCAGACAAACACGACATCAGTTCTGGTGTCCCACAAGGCTCGATTCTTGGTCCTCTGCTGTTCTCCTTGTACATTCTGCCATTGGGTGAACTCATTACCAATCACGGAGTCAATTTTCGTTTCTATGCTGATGATACCCAACTATATCTTGCTGTGGCCCCAGACGATCCCTGTGCTTTGGACCCGCTGTTGACCTGTCTGTCTGGCATCAAGTGTTGGATGAGTGAGAACTTTCTCAAACTGAATGAGGATAAGACGGAAGTTCTCATAATCGGTTCTAGCGAGCAAAGAGAATCAATAATTGGCAGACTTGGCAACCTGACTGTAGAAGGTAACAGTACAGTAAAGAACCTGGGGGTTATTATTGATTCTGAATTGAATTTTAATTCACACATTAATCATGTTACCAAGATTGCTTTTTTTCACCTTAGAAATATTGCACGGATCAGATCCTATTTGTCCTTGGACGATGCAAAAACGCTAATCCACGCCTTTGTTTTTTCTCGGCTTGACTACTGCAATGCACTCTTTTCAGGACTCCCTAAGAAAGCGACTGACAGATTACAACTTGTCCAAAATGCAGCAGCTAGAGTTTTAACTAGAACTAGGATGAGAGAACATATTACTCCAGTTTTGGCATCACTGCACTGGCTTCCGGTTGTTTTCAGGATTGACTTTAAAATTCTGTTACTTGTCTATAAAGCTCTCAATGGTCTCGCACCTCCGTACCTCCGTGACTGCCTACCTAGATATGTCCCTAGCCGCCCCCTCAGGTCCTCCAACGCTGGCCTACTTGAAGTGCCTAAAGGTATGTGCACAAAAAAGTACGGTGAGGCAGCTTTTTGCTTCTATGGCCCAACAGCCTGGAATAAACTTCCATTCGAGCTCAGACACGCACCATCTGTAGACATTTTTAAATCTCAACTCAAGACTCACCTCTTCACCCTTGCTTTTAGTTGAGTTTTATTTATTTTATGTGTTTTTATTTATTTTATGTTCTTATATTCGGTTTTGTTCTCTGCTATTGTTCTATCATTTTAACTACTTGTGTTTTATTGTATTTTATTTTTGTGTCCTGCCCTGTGAAGCACTTTGAGCTGCATTTTATGTATGAAAAGTGCTATACAAATAAAGTTTATTATTATTATTATTATTAATGAAAAAAATATTTTTTGCTTGAGGCAGGCGGGCCACATAAAATGACATGGCGGGCCGTATACGGCATGCGGGCCGTAGTTTGGGGACCCCTGATTTAGGCCATGTTATCTGCATGGTGTTGGTCCACTGACAGTGAAAACTTAACAACGGTTTCAACACAGCCATCTTTTTAGAGTACATTATGCTTCAGTATGTTGACAAGCTTCATGGTAATGCTAATGGTGCCGTGTCTATGGGCAGTTTCCATGCTAATGCTAATGCTGATGCTAATTTTCCTTTCCAGCTCGGGGGGCATCCTTTTGTCCGACAACTCATAGGCCCGACGGGGCAATGCTCCGAGGTGCGCTGCGGGTCGGGAGAGGGTTGCGCCCCATTGATGAAATAATTTGTTCAAAAGTAGCCCAGACCAAGTAGCCTATTAACTGCATACTATTACTTTTCAGATGATCGACATTTCTCGTTTTAGTGGTCTCGTAAAATATTCTAATTCTTTGAGATAGGCTTTTTTGATTTTCATGAGCTGTACACCATAATTATCAAGATTAAAATAAAAAAAGGTTTTAAATACTTCACAGAATATATGAAAGTTTCACTTTTTGAATTATATTAAAGAAAATTAACTTTTAAAAGAATCAGAAAGAAAAAATCAGTGAGATGGAGCTGTATATATAACTAAAAAAGCACACCAGTGTGAACCAAGTGGTGCAACTCCCGTCGTCCAGCAGGTGGCAGCCATGTCACATACTTCTCTCGTTCCAATTTCACGCATGCGCACACCACTCGTGCTAACACACACAGGTCACAGGTACGTACCTACACACATCACAAACACGTACACAGCTACACGGACATTGCAAGCTGGATGTAGAAGTGGTTGCACCACTTAAAAATACATCGCATGGATGCACCTGGGACGTATCCTGAGGTCAACAGGGTTTTCGGTCTACCAACATCATACCCCTCACTCAGGCGACCCAGCCGGCGTTGATCAAATCCCGATTTACGTCCTAGTACTAGCTACCCTCGATCAGTCCATCAGGGAATGAGCAAGGCCACACAATCCGTTGCTCCGGGACTGGGAGAACCAGATTCTGGCACGTGGAAGAAAATATATTATAATTATAGAAACTACTCAAAGACATTAGTTTGTCAAGTTATTATTTATTATTAAATATGAAAACCTCCCCATACACTACAGTATGTTATACAGGAGCATGTGTTTGTTTGGGTGTCAGTCTGTTATTCCTGTAGTCTTCTGGGGAGGTCATGCAGGAAGGGCATTTGGGGCGTCCAGAAGACCTGTGATGACCCATATGGTGTTCACTGGTCTTCTGGGGAGGTCATGGAAGGGCATTTGGGGCGTCCAGAAGACCTGTGATGACCCATTTGGTGTTCACTGGTCTTCTGGGGAGGTCATGGAAGGGCATTTGGGGCGTCCAGAAGACCTGTGATGACCCATATGGTGTTCACTGGTCTTCTGGGGAGGTCATGGAAGGGCATTTGGGGCGTCCAGAAGACCTGTGATGACCCATATGGTGTTCACTGGTCTTCTGGGGAGGTCATGGAAGGGCATTTGGGGCGTCCAGAAGACCTGTGATGACCCATTTGGTGTTCACTGGTCTTCTGGGGAGGTCATGGAAGGGCATTTGGGGCGTCCAGAAGACCTGTGATGACCCATATGGTGTTCACTGGTCTTCTGGGGAGGTCATGGAAGGGCATTTGGGGCGTCCAGAAGACCTGTGATGACCCATATGGTGTTCACTGGTCTTCTGGGGAGGTCATGGAAGGGCATTTGGGGCGTCCAGAAGAAGGCAGAAGGTTTTCCCAGTATTCACGATGAGCTCTGAAACAGATGAAGACGTTAATCACAGCACCGTCGGGAAATTGAAGGGTTATTGATAATAGTTATCGTAACCAGCATTCCGGGTGACTAAAAATGTGACTAAAAGTAAATTACTAAATTGTGATTAAAAGTAAATGAAAACTATTCGAGACTATCACTATAAAAACTAAAATGGAAACTAAAATAAAAACAACACTGCCTCTATTCAGATCGTATACGTGTTCTTACTTGGCTCTGTACCACGGCTTGGTGTGCATCGACAGGGCAGCGCCCCAGACTCCATGCTTCTCGGAGGCCGGCGGGAGGAAGCCTCTCTCGGATGCCAGCTCCTCTGCTATGGCCCTGGTGTGATATGGCTCGAATCCACAGCAGCCGCCGATGTAGCGGATGCCGGCGTCGTAGGCCTCCCTTGCGTACTTGTGAACGTCAAAGCGAGTCAACCCCCTGGGCTCCATTGCTGAAAAGAAACAATAATGTCTATGTTGTTATTCGTCACGTTTCAGTCAGTGTTGTTGTTTTTGGAAGCAAATTTCTATAGTTCAGTATACAATGACAATGAATGACAAATACCGGTCCATGGGTTAATACTGACCGAAGGGAAACTCTGGCAGACGGAGGTATCCAGAATGGTTGCACTCGGGTGTGAGGAATCCCAGAGGTTGGATCATGAGGTGGGCTTTGAGACCGGCCTGCTCCAAGCCCTCCTTCATCAGCTTCACGGTACGGAGGCCCGACGCAGGGTCCAGGTGGCAGTTAATTCCAACTATATCTGCTCCTGTAAACGCACACACACACACACACACACACACACACACACACAAATGAGTCTAAAGTCTAAAGATGTCTGTCAAGTTTGTTCATCTGATTTTATTCTATAGTACGTTTTGAGCTCCCAAGAGTACAACCTATTAACCCACCCTGTATACCTGCAAGTTGCATCGCTCAGTTTGCACGGGTGCGTTTCTTTTCTTTTTCGTCAGCATTTTATGTATGAATCCCTTTGAGCAATGTGTTGGAACTGAGCAGGCCACGTACCAGCCTTCACCAGCCTGACGGCACACTCCCCTGGCGGGACTCCATCGAGGTCTCCAGAAGGCGCTATGCAGAGCGTGGCTCCGATGGGTTTTCCGCTGGTTTTGAGGACCTCCACTGCCCACACGGCCTCTTCTACGTGAGAGAAGTACTGCGGGAGAAACCTGCAGGTTCAGTTATAACAACAACTCTTCTGGAAAACACACCAATACCAATACAGAGTATTCAAATGCCAGTCCATCATTCACCTCCACCATTAAGAAGTCGATGTCCTTCTTGACAAAAGCGTCCATCTGTTTCTTAAAGATCGCCTTCACCTCCGTCTCACTGTGGGTGTCGTTGTAGCACGGTGTCTGGGACACACCCCCGGCCACCAGCGCCCCACCCTCATTGGCCACCTCCCTCGCTATGTCACAGGCAGCCTCGTTGATTTGGGTTCCCTGTTTGTGTCAGAAAGCAAGAGAGGTGAGAGGTGGTTTCTAGGAACGGGGACTCAATCTGTCTGTGAGACTATTCAGTGATGTTGAAATGTACTATAACCCATTCTGGTGTTTGGTGTTTTAAGCATTATGTTATACTTTAGTTATTGAAAAATAAAAATTTTCGTCTGCTATTTTTGAAAAACCGTGAAAATGCGGCACAAATCTTTGAATATATATTCTTTCAGAGTGAAAGAGCGTTTTTAACTAAACTATTTGCTTCTGAGGGGTTCCTGGAATATCATATTTTCAGATGGGGGGGAGGGGTCTGTGGCTAATTCAATTTTTGGGGTTCTTGACATGAAATATTGAGCACCACTGATACAGAAACATAGGTATACAGAAAACTGTCAGGATTTAGAAGACTTTTTTATTTTATTTCGACGTCAAGACCTAAATGGCATAATGATGATGATTCTACTATACTAACAGTGATGTTGCTGACGTTGCCACTGATCTCCAGCTTGTCGTCGCTACAGTAGAAGGTGAAGGTCTGAAGGACGTCGGCCCCAGCCCTGAGGAACTCCCTGTGCAGCTGACGAACTGACGGAAGAAAAGCATGTTTTGTGAGTGCTGGTGTATAGGAGAGCCTGGTTAACAGTATATTTGATGCAGATGGGTTGTAGGGCAGCATGACAACTCTCATATTCTCCACAATAAATAACTACTTGTGCAATTGTACAATTAACAATTATAAAGAAATCATTACACGAGAAAACTTGGACTGGCCTGTCTGTGACATTATCCACATCAACAATACTGGTATAGAGCAGGCCAATGGATCAAGGACCATTATTTATTATGAGTCAAGGACCGCCATTTGAAGAGATTTAGCCTCTCAGACCCAACACTTTGAACATTTTGTTGTTGTTGGATAAGATTTTGTCCACAATTCCATGCTGTGTTGATACGATAGGAGAGATAACGGAAACAGGCAAACTTGGATGTTCAATTAACAATAATTTAACTCTTGAGAGAGTTAAGGGTCCATTTGGTTACCAACTCTCCGTAATTTAGCTGGGGACCACCTGGAACCCCCTCAAGGACCACTGGTGGTCCCCTGACCACTGATAGAGTATAGCCTACTACAGGCCTACATATTGTTGGAGGGCTGAGTTGCCCTGACACACACACACATGTAGTAAATCATTGACAGATGCAACCTTTGTTTATGTGGTTGGTTGGAAAAAGGAAGATAATAGTAAAAACCATCATGTACCTGTAAGTACATGAGTGGGCATGACAGGATTTAAAGGACAACTTTAGTTTTTTTTTTTCCAACCAAGGTTCATGTTTTAGGTTTTATTAGAGAAAGTAAAAGATGTTTTTTCCATTTGCTGCTTTCTTTCGTTTATAGTGATTTTAGCCATGGTATGGGCAGGGGGGGCATCCAAACATGTATTGTTTTACAAAATGTTATAGTGATTTTTTTTTATAGTCCTACTAGACCCCAGGAAATTACATCTGGCCACAAAAGATCACAGGATCTACCGAATGTGAAGGGGGGTACTATAGGGGGATGCCATACTGCGTTCAGTGCGTTGTATGGCTCAACATGTCAGTCTGTCACCCCCTTCACATTCAGTAGATCCTGTTATCTTTTATGGCCAGATACAATTTCCTGGGGTCTAGTTCATATAGGTGCTTTAATTGAAATTGCTCTCAGGAACAGCTCGACTGATTTTGTCCTCATCGTGATGTCATCAATGTCATCCTACTTTGTATACTCTTCTTCTTCAGTCTTCAGTTCCAAATTTGCATTTCCACTTTGTTTACAATGTCTGCCATTGTTTATTTTCCAAGCTGGCATGGAATGGAAACTGTTACACACACAAAAGTTTGGTGTCACCATATTCTTGACCTACACACCCTATTCTTGTCTTTAGTTTAGTTATGTTCTGCAAAAGTTTAACTCGCTAGAAGTAGAAGGCATGTTAAAATGAAGAGTTTCAGGGCAGCCTTTGGCTGACTGATTGTCCGATTACTGCTAAGCAGTCTGACTTTATGGGATCTGTTTGTAGAGCTACTGGCACCAGCTTTTTGTAACAGTCACTTTTGATATAGGCTAGATTAGAATAGTAAGATTATACTTGTATAGGTTAAAGGTATTTTGATTGTTTATTGATTTGTGCCAGGGTTTATATTGACTTATTCAATAATCTGCATATCAGCACCCCCACCACCTCAGGACATTGTGGTATTGCAGCTAAAACTGCTCAAAGTCCAGAAAGAAGGACTGGTTATATCAGAGTGGTGATTGAGGCTGAAACCATTAGAAATAGGTTTGAGGGACATAGACAATATGATATTAAAAATTAAAAACTGTTTTAAAATGCATGCACACACACACACACACACACACACACAGAGAACTGGGAAACCTGCTCTACTGGCCACTCTACCCCTGAGCCACTGCCGCCTGTGTGTGTGTGTGTGTGTGTGTGTGTGTGTGTGTGTGTGTGTGTGTGTGTGTGTGTGTGTGTGTGTGTGTGTGTGTGTGTGTGTGTGTGTGTGTGTGTGTGTGTGTGTGTGTGTGTGTGTGTGTGTGTGTGTGTGTGTGTGTGTGTGTGTGTGTGTGTGTGTGTGTGGTACCTGCTTCGGGGTGCTCTACAGCGGCCTCAGGTGTCCAGTGACCTGCCTTCACGTAGCCCCTCTTCTCCAACGCCCACACATATCCTCCGTCTCCCACAACCAGATCCCCTGCATTCAGACGCTCCAGGATACCCTGAAGGCAAGTTTATTTGAATAGCAAGGTCAGAAAAAACATACATTCCATGCATTCATCTTCAGTAGACTTGACTACTGTATCGTACGGTGTCTTAGTTACAGGTCTCCCTAAAACATTAAATAGACCAGTCACAGCGGAAGTTGATTCAGAATGTTACTGCTTTACTACTTTGCATGCTGAAAATAGCTGAACTACAAGCTCATAAGAGTCACAACGCTGCAAAGCGTTGTGAGGAATGTGATCTTGTAGATCTGCCATTTTCAGCGTACAACCATGTCTAAAATGACTTAGCCCGGACAGCATTCTATTTAATTTCAGGTTTATGATACAGTCGGGAGCGGATGGTAACTTCCGTCATGTTGTAGTCAATGATTTGTAGTCATCTGGCAGGAAACCACAAGGCGGAATCAGTACTGTGAATGGGTACTTCTTATTCCACCTTGTGGTTTCCTGCCTGATGACCACAACTCAGCGACTACAACATGACGTAAATTACCATCCGCTCCAGACCGGTTCACACGGCGATTTTGGAACACAGACCAGGCTTTCCTCCGAGGTGGAAAGCCTGGTGACGCGGGGTTAAAAATGACTCATACTGGATCTCTTGTCCACTAGTCCCTTAACATTTTTTTGTTTTTTATTTGTTGACGAAATTGTCAATATATTTAGTCTTAGTCACCGTAGCTTAGTTTTCATTTAGTTTTCTGCAGTGAAAAAAGGTAGTCGACGAACATTTGTCATAGACAAATATTTGTCAACTAGACTAGACCAGTTCTTAGATCTTCAAACTGGCTCCTTGAAATGTATGTCAAACAAACAATTTCAAAATACTACCATTGGTTTAGAAAGCATTGAATGGTTCAAGATCTGTGTCGATTTGTGATATTCTGTGATATACTGTACCAATACCAACCAGAGCTCATGGGTCATTTGGGACATGGCTCTGCTGTACGTCCCTAATCAGAACTAAACAGCAACGTTTCACTTTTTATACCCAGGTATTCATTTCAGTGGAAGTTGCTCAGTGGCGTTTTGAAGCACCCGGAAGAACACTCTACTTCTGATTTTTTTCGATTTGGTCCAAAATGCGGAAGTGCAAACGAGTGCTCAATGTTAAGCCCAGCTGCACTGGGTTTCCTCGTCATAACTCCATGGGTCCGCCTGCAGTCCCACCTCTTACCACTAGGGCCCAGTGCTTCATCATCACCACCCATCTCATATCTGCTCACTCCCAATCAGCCAGTCAGAGTGGAGGTTCACAAGCAGTCACACCTGCACAAACGAATGGACACCACCTGTGCCTGCATGGATTCTGACCTCCCTTTTGCCTGGCTCTGCTGGAGATTTGTTTACCATGGTGGACTATCTGTTTTGTGGACTACCGGTATCTGTTCATGGACTTTACGTTTTGACAATGTTTAACCTTCGACCTGTCGAATTCCGTCCACTTCGGGGTCCAAAAAAACATATCCTGACACGTACAGAGATCCATGAGGATGAAAGGTTAATCCCAAGGATTTAACCCATTCTGAACGGGAACCCCTTTGGTGTTTTAAGCATTTTGTAAATACTTTAGTCCCTGGAAAAACATTTTCAGTTGCGAGTCCGCAGCCAAATAGAGATAATTCTGGGGGTCCTTGAAATTAAATAGGTTGAGCATAGAATCTGCCTCAGGACTAAATGGGTTGTACTCAGACGCACCTGGCTACTCTCCCAGTGAACCTTATCTTCCTTATCTTGTTTACGTTCCCTGCTAGGGCAGCCCATTCAGACACAATCATAACATTCAGATAGTTCAGTCATACAATATTAAAGTAACACTCAAATGAGATGAATACAATAAATCAATCAATAAATATACATGAATATACATTTTATTTTTGAAAATGTAAGCTTTATCAAAATTATAAGAATCCAATATACATAACTGATAACAAATCGAGTATTGCTTCAGATATAGCCTTCCACTAAAAATACATCTTTGACATACCTTTTTCATGTTGTCCTGTCAGTGTCAGGTTTGTGTCTGCTTGCACAACAGCCAAGGCAGGAGGAACTTGCAAGACGGGCGCTTTCCGAAAGCCAATGGGATTCCTCATGCATGATGATTATGCAACACTTCTTTGTAATTGGCTGAACAAAAGGAAAAAAATCACAAGTAACTTGGTTGGTTGCTCTGGGTAATAAATAAAAAAATCACACTCCTGTGAAGTGAGGGGCGCCCACTGTATTTATATTGGCCATGCACATGACGTCTCATGTTGTAATTTAGTGCCATCAACACACATTAAAGTCCATAGACTTGGCTGGCAAACCATTTATGTCATAAGTGCTCTAGATAGATAGATAGATTCATTCCAGCCTGTCAAAGTGGGCAGGGGTGAGGTGGGTTCGGGGGGTGAGGCCAAGTAGGAGCCTGACCAGTTTGTTTTGGGAGGTCTGGAGCCTTGTTTTAAGGGCCTTTAAGGTATTGTGGTACCAAGAGGTGCATGCATAGCATAGTCAAAGAAACCTTGTACGAGGGCTCCTGTTAAGGTCTTCAAGGTGTTTTTGTTGACCAGTGAGGAGATCCTGTAAAGGAATCTTGTTCTTTGATTGACTCCTTTTATTACGTTGGTGGCCATTTTATCACCGGAAAGATTAGCCTCCAGGATGGAACCTAGGTAGGTAATTTCATCTTTTCGTGTGATAATATTGTCACCCACTCTAACCAAGAAGCCATCTGCCTTGCTGAGATTACTATTTGATCCGAAGAGAATGGATTCAGTTTTTCCCAGGTGTAAGGATAGTTTGTTATCAGCGAGCCAGGTGCAGATTCTACCGAGTTCAGAGCTGAGGGTCTTTTCAACCTGCAGTTTGTTCCTGTCCGAGACCAGCAGTGCTGAGTCATCTGCGAACAGGAACCAGTTGCAGTCACAAGCTGATGTCATGTCGTTTACATATTAGGTAGTGTGTGCAGGCTGGGTGGTGTGTTATAATCCGGTTGAAGTATTCCTTCGGTACGGCGACTGCGGCGGGAGAACAATAACGCAACACGAGACAGTATCACGCTAAAGGTTCACTAAGTTTATTACACAAGAGGGAACATATATAGTGCTTGATCATAATGACGTGACAATAAGATATGAGACAAAATAACGTGCCTACTGCAGCAAGTCTGACCTTGCTGCCGCCGAGATGTCTCTCGTAGCCTATCTATAAAGTATGCTACAGTTCAGGCAGTACAGGGCGTAGGCCTACACAATACATATCAAGTACACTGTATCTCAAGTTCAAGTTCAAGTACAACACTGCACAGGGTCATGTCATGCCATAATTACAAATACCCACTGACTGAGCAATAGCTCCCTCTAGTGAAAACTGAAAAGACTGTGCTATGGGTTCAAAACAAACTGCTCTTATATTACTGAAAGCCCTACATCAGTGGTTCTCAACCAGTGGTCTGGTTGAGAGCTAAATGATAGTTTGAAACCAAATGGACCCTTATGGGTCTGTAACTCTGAGAGTGTACAAAAGAGAGTTGTAGGCCCACACTCTCAGAGTTAAATTAACATTGATTTTACAATATACATTGGGGTCCCAGAGATAGAAATGCCATTAAATGGGGGTTCGTAGCCTATCCCTACTCGGGACCCCCGAAAATGCTTTGGCCATCATATGTTTTGCGTCTTCGCGACCCCCGCCCCGCACCCTTCCCCACCACCAATACAAATTGACCGCTACAATAACCGGCTTATAAATAATAGAGAAAAATGCATCATAAATAAATACTGAAACCAGATATAATCATTAGGGAAGTTTATGCATGCACTATGCAGGCTATGTAAACTCTAAACTTCCATTTCCAGCCATTCAGTTGCAAATACTTTAAAACAGTTGTCATGTTGCACGCATGCGTTCCTAAAATTGCTGATAATTGTGCCGCCCTCGTTGAAAACAATGTAGGCCTATGTCAAACTCCAGCTTGTCCCTCTCCAGTCCAGGCTGCATGAATCCGCCCTCGAGCGCAGTTTTCTGCCCCCTCAATGGCGCAATTTTGTATAATTCAATGGCTCTGAATCTGATCCTCATTAGTTCCTATACATGCAGCTCTACTGACCCCTTGTGGAAGGCCTTTGGCCGTGTAGAACCAAGAGCCATCATTTTCAGCACTGTTATGTTACTTTGAGTCAGTAGACTAGTTAGTACTAGACTATACCAGTCAGTCTCAGACCCAAAACTAAAGAATATTGTTGTTATCGTTGGATAAGATTTTTGTCCACAATTCAATAGCAACAACACTTACACACAATTAAAAAGCAGGACAACAGTGACACATAGCCTAGGCTACATAAAAAAAAGGTTTAACGAGACCAACTCTTTTAGATGGGGACCACCTGGGAACGTCCACAAGGACCACTGGTGGTCCCCGCCTGCATGGACCACTGGTTGAGAACCACTTGCTTTAGACTTTTTAGATACATTTTCTACCAAAACAGTTTTTCCACATGAGTCATGAAAGCGCTTTTGTTCAGAAAGGAGTGACTGTCTGTCTCTCAGTGATACAATGTTCTCATTGAACTATTGATTAAACTAAATATCCTTTAATTGCCAAAATAGCCGATCTACAAGGAATGTATAATTATACCTGACATCCTGCAAGGGTGAGATCACAACAAAGTACTTGTGAATCAGGGCAGCATGGCCCTTGAAGTTTCCATAACGTTCCTGAAAGATAAATGATAAAACAAATCAGGTTGCATGGTTTCCTCTGCTGTCTGCGTGCGTGCGTGTGTGTGTGTCCTTGAGCAAGACACTATAGCCTATCCACACTTTTCCTGGGCTGTGTGTGCTCCAGTTCCTGTTTCATTGGATATCATTGGTCATCTTTCATTGGATCAAATCGACAGGAACTGGAGCACACACAGCCCAGGAAAAGTGTGGATAGGATTCAGTATTTTACTCAAGGACACATCGACATGCAGCTGTCCTGTTATATAAGGTATACCTGAACAAATACGAAGTAAATGCTGGAGGAGAAGCCACATTTGTGCCGTTTGTGATAGGTGGTCCAACTGGAACCCTCGTCCCTGCACTAGGGTATCTCCAGGTTCGGCCCTGGTACCCAGGGGGCAAACCAACCTTTTTTTAGGAAACCTGCATTTGCCATGACCTCAAAGGTTGTCCACAAGAAATAATATCTATGACCC
Organism: Protomyctophum parallelum; assembly: GCF_964188405.1. Taxonomy (NCBI): domain Eukaryota; kingdom Metazoa; phylum Chordata; class Actinopteri; order Myctophiformes; family Myctophidae; genus Protomyctophum; species Protomyctophum parallelum. The sequence continues at coordinate 39,190,967 of NC_139710.1, forward strand.
CGTAGGATCACAACCTATATGGACAACCCGGTCATTTTTTTGCTGGAAATCCAATATGGCCACCCCAATATTAGCCCCTACTAGTTATAATGGGGGGTGAATAGGGCAACATTTTAAACTGAGGGATATTTCCACGAAACTTCACAGGTTGATCAATGTATATAATATAATAATATAAACAAAAAAAAATTGTATTGAAAGTTTCCATGAAATCCAATATGGCCGACACAATATGGCCACCATAATATTAGCACCCAGAAAATATAGGTTTGGCTCTAACTGCTGAACGAGATGAGCTAGAAAAGCAAACTTGGTGTCTATTACATGGTTTCTGACCATGAGAGACTCAATGGAATACCTGTTTTTATTATTGGGTGTGTCTGGACCCTTATTGTGCATATTTACAAGATGGTGCCTACCCGGAATCATTTATTGCATGATTGTTGACTGTTTTGGCAAACACAAGCAATATTAATCCATTGGCTAAGATTCATTGCACAGAAGGGACATATATTCTTGAGCTTGCATATTGTCAAAAAGGATGCAAACGTGAAAAAGAAAAGAGATTACTTTTCCTGTCAGATCCTATTACCCAGGGGGCAAACCACTCCTTTTTTTGGATACCTGCATTTGCCATAACATCAAATGTTGTCCACCAGAAATAATATCTAAGACCCAATAGAATCACAACCTATATGGACATATACGGTACATTTTTTGCTGGAAATCCAATATGGCCGCCACAATATTAGCCCCCATTAGCCTATACAGTATATAATAGGGGTGAATAGGGCACGTTCTTTAACTGAGGGATATTTCCACGAAACTTCACAGGTTGATCAATGATATGAATACAAAATCTTTTTGTATGTATGTTGTATGTTTCCATGACCAGGTGAGCTAGAAATACAAACTCATGGTTTCTGACTACGAGAGGTCAACTTATCTGGACAGCCAAACTTGCCAAGGATCTGCCAGGCCCTCACCATTGACTGTGCCAAAGGCCTTGGTGAGGTTGACAAACACCATATAGAGACCCTTGTTCTGATCTCTGCACTTTTCTTGTCGCTGGTGAATGGCAAAGATCATGTCACAGGTACTTCTGCCTGCGCGGAAACCACATTGGGATATAGGGACAACATTCTCAGCTACATGGCTGATGAGCCGGTTGAGGATGATTCTCACTAAGATCTTTCCTGCGATGTTCAGGAGGGCTGTACAGCGATGGTTATCGCAGGATGCCCTGTCCCCTTTGCACTTGTTAACATGCACTATGGATACGTCCTTGAAGTCTTGAGGGAGATCACCCATCTTTCAGATTACCTGGTACAGGGACGTTAGCTTTTCTACTAGTGCCATGCCTCCATTCTTGTATAGATGTCTGCGCCTCAGCGGGCAACCCATCACCTCCTGGTGCCTTTCCAGAAGTGGTCTGTTGGAGTGCTTTCAATGTCTCTGCGTTGGTGGGGGGGTCAGCCAGTTCAGCTTTGATTGGCAGCTGGGGTATGGGGTATCGTGCTCTGTCCAGCATGCTAGGATGTCATTCTTGTCAGTGAGCAGGACTGCTTCTTCTGGCTGCAAGCCTTATCATCAAGATGTTGTTTGTGGGCTTCATGGAGTCCGTTGATAAGGATTTTGATCTTGTGCAGTGCTTCCGTAATGTTTTCTTCTAGCGCAGTAGCAATTTGTGAATAGCAATGTTTTACATGCAGCCTGTTTGCATCCATCATTACTCCTCTACTTCTCATAGATTCATTCCAACTGGCCTTAGAACCAGCAACAACAAACAACAAAGGTGAATATGAAGACCGTATAGGCAACCTCTTCACTCCCATTCACAGACTGCACTTTATGTCCTGTTATTCGCATTGATTGAGTGAATTTTGATTGCCCTAAAGCTGAAGTTGTTGGCAAGTGGATTTTATGGGAAATCATTCCTACAACTCTACATAGGATCTGACGGGAAATGTAATATCTCTTTTCTTTTTCACGTTTGCAGCCATATTGACAATATGCAAGCTCAAGGATATATGTCCCTTCTGGGCCATACATATTAGCCAATGGATTAATATTGCTTGTGTTTGCCAAAACAGTCAACAATCATGGTAGAACAATTTCGGGTCCAGAGAAGACACACCCAATAATAAAAACAGGTATTCCATTGAGTCTCTCATGGTCAGAAACCATGTAATAGACACCAAGTTTGCATTTCTAGCTCATCTGGTTCAGAAGTTAGTATCTGAGTGCTAATATCATGGCGGCCAGATTGGATTTCATGGAAACTTGCAATAATCTTTTTTTTCCGTATTTATATCATTGATCAACCCCTGAAGTTTCGTGGAAATATCCCTCAGTTTAAAATCTTGCCCTATTCATCCCCATTATATCTAGGGGCTAATATTGTGGCGGCCATATTGGATTTCCAGCAAAATAATTACCGGGTTGTCCATATAGGTTGTGATCCTACGGGGTCATAGATATTATTTCTGGAGGACAACCTTTGATGTTATGGAAAATGCAGGTTTCCTAAAAAAAAAGTGGTTTGCCCCCTGAGTATAATAGGATCTGACAGGAAAAGTAATGTCACTTTTCTTTTTCACGTTTGCAGCCATTTTGACAATATGCAAGCTCAAGAATATATGTCCCTAATGTGCAATTAATCTTAGCCAATGGATTAATATTGCTTGTGTTTGACAAAACAGTCAACAATCATGGTAGTAATCATGGTAAAGCACTATTCCGGGTAGCCACCATCTTGTAAATATGCACCATAAGGACCCAGACACACCCAATAATAAAAACAGGTATTCCATTGAGTCTCTCATGGTCAGAAAACATGAAATTGACAATGAGTTTGCATTTCTAGCTCATCTCATTCAGCAGTTAGAGCCAAACGTATTTTCTGGGTGCTAATATTGTGGTGGCCATATTGTGGCGGCCATATTGGATTTCATGGAAACTTGCAATACAAAAAAATTTTCGTATATATATCATTGATCAACCTGTGAAGTTTCGTGGAAATATCCCTCAGTTTAAAATATTGCCCTATTCAACCCCTATTATAACTAATAGGGGCTAATATTGGGGCGGCCATATTGGATTTCCAGCAAAAAATTGACCGGGTTGTCCATATAGGTTGTGATCCTACGGGGTCATAGATATTATTTCTGGTGCACAACCTTTGAGGTCATGGCAAATGCAGGTCAACCCCCTTTGCCCCCTGGGTATGGGGTCAGATCTCTCTAGCCTGGTTAATAAACCAGACCGAATCAGCCGTTGGCAAAAATAAACTGCCTGCCGGCGGATTACGGTCTGGAGAGGCTCAATTGTACGCCCATTTCCTACACCAGAGAAATGGGGCGGCCAATCGGGACACGGTATGCAATATGGGCGGGCTTTGGTACAGTGACTTTCAATGCTTGAGACCTTTGACTGACAGTAGCTCTGACCAATTGCGTCAAAGAGAAAATGTTTCAACCCGCTCCCCTGGAAATGAAATCCAAGCTGAGCCTCCCCAGACTAATATCCCGCGGTCCGTGCGATATTAGTCTGGTTTATTAACCAGGCTAAGATCTCTCGTCTCTAAATGATAAACCACACCATGCAGGACAGCTAAATACAGCATGTATAGCTTATAGCCTACATTCAATGAGTATGCGTGTGTGTGTGTGTGTGTGTGTGTGTGTGTGTGTGTGTGTGTGTGTGTGTGTGTGTGTGTGTGTGTGTGTGTGTGTGTGTGTGTGTGTGTGTGTGTGTGTGTGTGTGTGTGTGTGTGTGTGTGCGGGTGCTGTGTGTGCGTGCGTGCGTGCATGCGCATATATACCCAGTAATATAAAAGACTAAGTGCATGCGCATATATAGGGCCTACCCAGTAAAATAAAAGACAAAAACCAAATAAAGTGTGAAATATCTCTATATTTTGATAGCAGCGCCTATAACAATTGCTATAGTCTTCAGTAAAAAGGGGACTCCCCATCTCGTTTAACCAATAAAGGAGATAAATGTGAAGTATACGCAGACTATAGGCTAAACTAAATTGGAACTGGAAAGAGTTGAAGTTATTATTGATAAATTGAAAACAACAATAACAATTATAATGAAAGTTGTCTTACTGCAGTGCCCGAGGGCAAACAACAGGGGCACCACGCACAGAATGAAGACATGAGCTGACCCTCGAACGGATCGGTCGCACTTCAGAGAGCTCCCCAGACAACAGCGATTTTTGTCTCCACCAGGCCGAAGGCATGGGGAGAGAGTATGTTTTGCACTCCGTCCGTCCGCGTGTCCGTCCGTGTGTGTGTCCGTCCGTTAGCAGCTAATCTCGGCCACCGTTAACCCGGTCGATGCCACATTTTGCACACACACTCCCTGGATGCCAACGATGAACCTCTGCCCCAAACCTTCCAGAACGGCCTGTTATAGCGCCACCAGGAGGCCGCTTTGTGCAAAACAAGTTTTTGCACAGCACACCTACAGATTTTCTCCACACATCACGCAAATTGGTACACAGTCTCTCTAGAGCCATTCAACCAAACCGGTCTTTCAGATTTCTCACACTCCATCCTGATTGGTTAAGATTGGCTTCCAAAGTTCACAGGAGTGCTCAGTTTCAAACAAAATGCTGCAAATCATGAACACATCGCGTGATTTCCGTGAAATTGTGCACCCACATTCCCACTAGGCCGAGGACAAAAGGCCACATGAACAATTTCAACTCAACCTCAAGGTGGCGCTATAACTGGCCGAAAAGTGTTTTTACCTCTAACTGCACGGATCTGTGGATAACCTGGTGGAGACCTGTGCCCAGAAGGGCACTTTTTCTAGTTAGCTATGTTTTCAACCTTTTCCGCCTTTTTCCTCCTCTTCATGCTATGGATTACGGACGCATACTTTAATCCAACATGGACCTTACACCACCAAGAAGAGATGGAACGTCACGGAATCGAAGCGGAGGAGTTTCACAGCGATTTTTACCTTCTAACTGGCGTTGAATGTAAACACATTTCTTTTGGATCAGCAGCGATTCATGGCCTGTTAACAGCAAACCCGAATCGCAAGTACAAGCCCCCGACTGGCAAGATGGATCGCAGAACTGTGATTATTCTTTTCTTGTTACTATCGGGAGATATTCACTTCAATCCTGGACCGGTTACCCGATCACAAGCAAGACTGCACTCACAGCAGCAACTGTTGCTTCCGCAAACAACGGCCGTTCCCATCGCAACGCACCACGGCTTCCACGCCTTCCAGAGCGCCGCGAGCGCCTCGAGCGCCTCCCCCACGGAACGGACCACGGACGCAACTTCAAGATCAGCCCATGAACTGCAGACAACCAACGCCAGCGGACCCCCACATACCACCGCAGGCGTCTTGTTCGCCGAAGCCACCCCAGCGGCAGTGATCATGGAGCTGAACGAGGAACACCACCCCCTCCCCCACACCCACAGTCAACCCAGGACTACAGAGGATAATAGACCACCCATTCCCACCCCAGCCACGGACCCAGACACCAGGATGGATCTGACCTGGCCTACAGACATGTCCAGACATGTTCAGACATGTTCAACGGCGCCACCCCCCACATTCCACCGCCCCTCCCCACTCACACCTCAGCCGCGGACACGCCCATCCTCGGTCACACCTCTGACTACTTCAACACAGACGAAATTAACACAATCGTCGCATCCAACGGCCTTCACCTGTTCCATTTGAATGTGAATAGCTTGAGTCCCAAACTAGCTGAGATCAGACATCTGTTCCAGAATGGTAAGGCAAACATACTGTGTTTCTCTGAAACTAAACTTGATGAGTCTACTAAAGACCCAGAGATTGAAATAGAAAATTACTCAGTCATTAGAAATGACAGAAACAGGCATGGTGGTGGCGTGTGCATGTATATTCACCAAGATACTGAATACATTACTCGTACTGACTTGCAGCATGATGAAATTGAAACTGTGTGGGTTGAATTAATTTTCAAAAATGCGAAATCGGTATTAGTGGGCACCGTCTATAGACCCCCTGATCAGAATGAGTTCTATGATATACTTGAGGGGTGCTTAGCTGGGGAGGAATGTGTAGAGAAGATCCTGATTGGCGACTACAATACGGATATGCGTCATAAGGAAGCTCCTGTGTTCAAGTCATTTAGTCGGTTTTGTGATCTGCATAGTATCAGTCAGCTAATTACCCAACCCACAAGAGTGTGTGATTCTTCTCAAACTGTCATTGATTTCATTCTGACCTCGGACAAATCCAGAATCTCAAAGAAAGGGGTTATTGTATGTGGGCTCAGACTCTGACACTTTTTTTCAGACATGCTCTAGTATGTGAAGAGTCTGCCTGTGCTATTAACTCATTTTGAAAAGCTGGAATGTGCGCGATGGCAGTCTCTCAGTCAAATCTGGTCACAAATGTATGTAACATAACTGGCTGCTGTCGGTTTGTACTGTGGGGACATCAAAGCTAACCTATAGCCTCGGTACCCAGGCATTTATTGCCATTAGCATCAGGCTCAAAAATGAAAGCCTGGGGAAATGAGACACATTTCCTGGGAGTGGGAGTGAACGAACTAATAAATTAATTTCACTCCTATGCCACCAAAATGTGGAACGCCCTACCAACAGTCATTAAGACATGCAAATCCCTTGACTCCTTAAAAACTGCTCTCAAAGGGCACCTACGGAAGGCTGCAATTCGAAACTGGCCCCCGTAAAAATCTGAAAATCTGATGGGTGTGGACGACCCACCCCTTTCCCCCCTCACTGTATTATGTTTCTTTACCATTTTTACCTCCTATGATGATTTCCTGTTTTGACTAGTTGTGTATATTCGTACGTCTCTAAATGTTTTGAAAATGGTGGGCCCTATTGTAAACAAGTGTAATGCTTTATGGCGTCGTCCACTCACAGTTAACAGTTAACTGTTAATAAATCAACAGGGGGGGGGCCCTCTATACCAGAAAGCACGCATGGCTGGGCGAGGCTACAGTATAACTAACCTGACTCTGCCGGGTGGTGGCGGCATTGATTCACAAGTTCACAACTCAGCCTCAATCTGGATTCACTCCCGCAGTAGCGACGAACCATCTCGGCCGCGGTTCGGACCAATCAGTGGCAGCTACGGGCGGGATCTGCCAATCACGTGTCAATTAAGTAGCTTGAAACATGTGAAGGAAGCGTCTTTTATCTGGCGGAGTCCGGTTACATCAATAATAAATAATAATAATACATTTTATTTATAAGGCGCCTTTCAGTGCACTCAAGGTTGCCGTACAGGTGGGTTTTGAGGTGAGTTTGAAATATGGTTATAGAGTCCATGTTTCTGATGTCAGGGGGGAGGGAGTTCCAGAGGTGAGGGGCAGAGCGGCTGAAGGCTCTTGAGCCCATGGTGGAGAGACGGGCTGGGAGGACTTTCAGGGTGAGGGAGGAGGCAGACCTGAGAGACCGGGTGGGGATGTTGACATGGACAAGGTCAGACAGGTATGGGGGGGCGAGGTTATGAATGGCCTTGAATGTGTGGAGAAGGATCTTGAAGTCGATACGGTATTTGATGGGGAGCCAGTGGAGTTCAAGGCTTACGTGTATAATCAAGGCTTACACGCACACGCAAAGACACAGTCCAGAAGTTCAAAGGAAACGTGGCAAACGTGGAAACAACATACACAACAGTTGTTTATTATAGGTGTTGGATAACCTATTGACCGAGTGCAGAATTCAACACCACTTCCACTGGCCTGCTCTCAGATGTGCTTCAGTAAGCCTGCTTTACTGCCTCATCGTACCATGGTGTAGAAATTAACCATTAACCACATAAACCCTGACGTCCAATAGTGATGATTTAGGCCAGGGGTCCCCAAACTTTTTCCTGTGAGGGCCACATAACTTTTCCCTTCTCTGATGGGGGCCGGGGTCAGTTTGTAACAGAAAAAGTGTGACGATCGCAGGGGTGCCTAAACGTAAACATTCTTTTTTTTTCCAGAAAGCCACACATAACCAAATATTAATAACCAGTGCACATACTGTACATGCAGCACTACAGGGCTGCATAGTGCATGTACTGTACATGCAGCACTACAGGGCTGCATAGTGCATGTACTGTACATGCAGCACTACAGGGCTGCATAGTGCATGTACTGTACATGCAGCACTACAGGGCTGCATAGTGCATGTACTGTATGCAGCACTACAGGACTGCATAGTGAATGTACTGTACATGCAGCACTACAGGGCTGCATAGTGCATGTACTGTACATGCAGCACTACAGGGCTGCATAGTGCATGTACTGTACATGCAGCACTACAGGGCTGCATAGTGCATGTACTGTACATGCAGCAGTGCCAGGGTTTCCTGCACAATGTTGTTGGCATGGCGCTGCGCCACACTTGAAATAAATCGCGCCATGCCAAGCTGTTTTTTTTTTTTGAGGGGCCTAGTGAATCATGGTGTGTGTGATATGAAATGTCCAGTACCTCCCCAGTGTCTGCCCTGCAGTGTCTGCCCAGTGTCTGCAAAGTGCCTCCCCATTGTCCCCCTGAGTGCCTCCCCAGTGCCTCCCCAATGTCTCCCAGTGCCTCCCCAGTGTCTCCCCAGTGTCCCCCCGAGTGCCTCCCCAGTGCCTCCCCAGTGTCTCCCCAGTGCCTCCCAGTGTTCCCCTGAGTGCCTCCCCAGTGTCCCCCTGAGTGTCTCCCCAGTGCCTCCCCAGTGTCTCCCCAGTGCCTCCCAGTGTCCCCCTGAGTGCCTCCCCAGTGTCCCACTGAGTGCCTCCCCAGTGTCCCCCTGAGTGCCTCCCCAGTGTCCCCCTGAGTGTCTCCCCAGTGCCTCCCAGTGTCCCCCTGAGTGCCTCCCCAGTGCCTCCCCAGTATCTCCCCAGTGTCTCCCCAGTGCCTCACAGTGTCCCCCTGAGTGCCTCCCCAGTGTCTCCCCAGTGCCTCACCAGTGTCTCCCCAGTGTCCCCCCCGAGTGCCTCCCCAGTGCCTCCCCAGTTCTTCCCCAGTGTCCCCCTGAGTGTCTCCCCAGTGCCTCCCAGTGTCCCCCTGAGTGCCTCCCCAGTGCCTCCCCAGTGTCTCCCCAGTGCCTCCCAGTGTCCCCCTGAGTGCCTCCCCAGTGCCTCCCCAGTGCCTCCCAGTGTCCCCCTGAGTGCCTCCCAGTGTCCCCCTGAGTGCCTCCCCAGTGCCTCCCCAGTGTCTCCCCAGTGCCTCCCAGTGTTCCCCTGAGTGCCTCCCCAGTGCCTCCCTGAGTGCCTCCCCAGTGTCTCCCCAGTGCCTCCCCAGTGTCCCCTCAGTGCCTCCCCAGTGTCCCCCTGAGTGCCTCCCCAGTGTCTCCCCAGTGCCTCCCCAGTGCCTGCCCAGTGTCCCCCAGTGCCTCCCCAGTGTCTCCAATAGCAATACAAGAGCAATAATACAAATTAAACTTAATTTATTAATCTAATTATTTGCTCTCATCCAGTGCTAATGAAAAATAAAAATAAAATCCTATATTTTGGCTATTAAAAAAAAATCTCCCCAGTGCCTCCCAGTGTACCCCTGAGTGCCTCTCCAGTGTCTCCCCAGTGCCTCCCCAGTGTCTCCCCAGTGCCTCCCAGTGTCCCCCTGAGTGCCTCCCCAGTGCCTCCCAGTGTCCCCCTGAGTGCCTCCCAGTGTCCCCCTGAGTGCCTCCCAGTGTCCCCCTGAGTGTCTCCCCAGTGCCTCCCCAGTGTCTCCCCAGTGCCTCCCAGTGTCCCCCTGAGTGCCTCCCTGAGTGCCTCCCCAGTGCCTCCCCAGTGCCTGCAGTGTCCCCTCAGTGCCTCCCCAGTGTCCCCCTGAGTGCCTCCCCAGTGTCTCCCCAGTGCCTGCCCAGTGTCCCCCCCAGTGCCTCCCCAGTGTCTCCAATAGCAATACAAGAACAATAATACAAATTAATCTTAATTTATTAATCTAAGTATTTGCTCTCATCCAGTGCTAATGAAAAAAATATTTTTTGCTTGAGGCAGGCGGGCCACATAAAATGACATGGCGGGCCGTATACGGCATGCGGGCCGTAGTTTGGGGACCCCTGATTTAGGCCATGTTATCTGCATGGTGTTGGTCCACTGACAGTGAAAACTTAACAACGGTTTCAACACAGCCATCTTTTTAGAGTACATTATGCTTCAGTATGTTGACAAGCTTCATGGTAATGCGAATGGTGCCGTGTCTATGGGCAGTTTCCATGCTAATACTAATGCTAATGCTAATTTTCCTTTCCAGCTCGGGGGGCATCCTTTTGTTCGACAACTCATAGGCCCGACGGGGCAATGCTCCGAGGTGCGCTGCGGGTCGGGAGAGGGTTGCGGTTAGGTTTAGGTGTCTGCCCCGGGGGAGGTTAGGGTTAGGGTGAGGGAGGAGGTAGGTTGTCGTTCGGACCAATGATCCGTCGGATGAAAGTACTGCACTCTTCCAGCTCGATTTGGCACCTGCCCACGGAGCCAAAACTACTAGTAACTGGTGTACTGACCATGGTATTACTGTGCTTAACTGACAAGCCAACTGGCCTGACCTGAACCCCACAGAGAATCTAGGTTGTATTGTCAAGATGAAGGTGTGAGACATAAGACTGAACAATACAAATTAAAGCTGTTATCAAAGCAAACCTGGGCTTCCATAACACCTCAACAATGCCACAGGCTAATCACCTCCATGCCACGCCCCATTGATGAAATCATTTGTTCAAAAGTAGCCCAGACCAAGTAGCCTATTAACTGCATACTATTACTTTTCAGATGATCGACATTTCTCGTTTTAGTGGTCTCGTAAAATATTCTAATTCTTTGAGATAGGCTTTTTTGATTTTCATGAGCTGTACACCATAATTATCAAGATTAAAACAAAAAAAGGTTTTAAATACTTCACTTTATGCACAATGAAGAGAATATATGAAAGTTTCACTTTTTGAATTATATTAAAGAAAATTAACTTTTAAAAGAATCAGAAAGAAAAAATCAGTGAGATGGAGCTGTATATATAACTAAAAAAGCACACCAGTGTGAACCAAGTGGTGCAACTCCCGTCGTCCAGCAGGTGGCAGCCATGTCACATACTTCTCTCGTTCCAATTTCACGCATGCGCACACCACTCGTGCTAACACACACAGGTCACAGGTACGTACCTACACACATCACAAACACGTACACAGCTACACGGACATTGCAAGCTGGATGTAGAAGTGGTTGCACCACTTAAAAATACATCGCATGGATGCACCTGGGACGTATCCTGAGGTCAACAGGGTTTTCGGTCTACCAACATCATACCCCTCACTCAGGCGACCCAGCCGGCGTTGATCAAATCCCGATTTACGTCCTAGTACTAGCTACCCTCGATCAGTCCATCAGGGAATGAGCAAGGCCACACAATCCGTTGCTCCGGGACTGGGAGAACCAGATTCTGGCACGTGGAAGAAAATATATTATAATTATAGAAACTACTCAAAGACATTAGTTTGTCAAGTTATTATTTATTATTAAATATGAAAACCTCCCCATACACTACAGTATGTTATACAGGAGCATGTGTTTGTTTGGGTGTCAGTCTGTTATTCCTGTAGTCTTCTGGGGAGGTCATGCAGGAAGGGCATTTGGGGCGTCCAGAAGACCTGTGATGACCCATATGGTGTTCACTGGTCTTCTGGGGAGGTCATGGAAGGGCATTTGGGGCGTCCAGAAGACCTGTGATGACCCATTTGGTGTTCACTGGTCTTCTGGGGAGGTCATGGAAGGGCATTTGGGGCGTCCAGAAGACCTGTGATGACCCATATGGTGTTCACTGGTCTTCTGGGGAGGTCATGGAAGGGCATTTGGGGCGTCCAGAAGACCTGTGATGACCCATATGGTGTTCACTGGTCTTCTGGGGAGGTCATGGAAGGGCATTTGGGGCGTCCAGAAGCCGGCAGAAGGTTTTCCCAGTATTCACGATGAGCTCTGAAACAGATGAAGACGTTAATCACAGCACCGTCGGGAAATTGAAGGGTTATTGATAATAGTTATCGTAACCAGCATTCCGGGTGACAAAAAATGTGACTAAAAGTAAATTACTAAATTGTGATTAAAAGTAAATGAAAACTATTCGAGACTATCACTATAAAAACTAAAATGGAAACTAAAATAAAAACAACACTGCCTCTATTCAGATCGTATACGTTGTGGGGTCTCGCGAGCGACACCCCGCGATGGTAAGTGCGTTGCCAGGGCAACCAGACAAGCTGTCAGACAGAAGACGCCTCGGATCGTAAGACACGCCCTCGGCCGCCTAATAGGGGATGTCTACGTCCCGAATCTCCTCCTCCACCAGATCGAGCTGATGGACGGACCGCACCCAAATCAGCAAGCGGCCACACCCGGCGTATAAAAGGAAGACTTAGTAGTCGGTCTGACAGCGGCTGGTTCACACGCTCACGGAGGCACGCACACGCAAACCGTCGGGGGGTAAGCAGACACACACGCTCCCACCAAACACACACACTCATGTGTATAACTCTGCATGCCTTAACTGTCACTCTCCTCATCACAGGCTTTCAGGATCGGGCCAGGAAATGTCCGAGGGGCAGAGACCTCGGACGAGATAAATTAAGTATAGGAACTGGAGTTCCGGATCTCACGTTATCGCGTTGCAACAGGGGGGCAGCCCTGCCACAACGGCGAAGACGGGGAACCCATAATAAAAGGTCGGAAGGAAACCTATTAATTCCAAAGACATTGCATTGAGAACTGTCTAGCAAACAGGCACTCATTATTTACGCCGGTTAGGCTGAACGGCTGGTGCTCTCTGGGAGCTGAATCCCCGCTATGGGAGAAGACCCTCTACAGTAAAGGATAAATACTGACGACGTCACGAAGCAAGATCCCGCCGTCATCTCTTATCATTTATTATTATAAGGAGCCCTCCAGTGAGGAGACGAGCTATAAGAAAACACGTAACCTAAGTTGAAACTAACGTTTTGTTCTCATCCTCTCCAGGCCGTGGATTGACGCCTGTGAAACCTAATAATACTGTATGGACTGAACTGAGCAGAAGAGACCTATGTTGGGCTTCTCCTGTCTGTGTGAAATTGCTATAATTTCTGCTCTGTGAATAAACAGCCGTTTTCAAGTGCTGCAATACCCTGTTCCGCCTGTTCATTCCACACCAAGACTCCACAACGTGTTCTTACTTGGCTCTGACCCACGGCTTGGTGTGCATCGACAGGGCAGCGCCCCAGACTCCATGCTTCTCGGAGGCCGGCGGGAGGAAGCCTCTCTCGGATGCCAGCTCCTCTGCTATGGCCCTGGTGTGATATGGCTCGAATCCACAGCAGCCGCCGATGTAGCGGATGCCGGCGTCGTAGGCCTCCCTTGCGTACTTGTGAACGTCAAAGCGAGTCAACCCCCTGGGCTCCATTGCTGAAAAGAAACAATAATGTCTATGTTGTTATTCGTCACGTTTCAGTCAGTGTTGTTGTTTTTGGAAGCAAATTTCTATAGTTCAGTATACAATGACAATGAATGACAAATACCGGTCCATGGGTTAATACTGACCGAAGGGAAACTCTGGCAGACGGAGGTATCCAGAATGGTTGCACTCGGGTGTGAGGAATCCCAGAGGTTGGATCATGAGGTGGGCTTTGAGACCGGCCTGCTCCAAGCCCTCCTTCATCAGCTTCACGGTACGGAGGCCCGACGCAGGGTCCAGGTGGCAGTTAATTCCAACTACATCTGCTCCTGTAAACGCACACACACACACACACACACACACACACACACACACACACACACACACACACACACACACACAAATGAGTCTAAAGTCTAAAGATGTCTGTCAAGTTTGTTCATCTGATTTTATTCTATAGTACGTTTTGAGCTCCCAAGAGTACAACCTATTAACCCACCCTGTATACCTGCAAGTTGCATCGCTCAGTTTGCACGGGTGCGTTTCTTTTCTTTTTCGTCAGCATTTTATGTATGAATCCCTTTGAGCAATGTGTTGGAACTGAGCAGGCCACGTACCAGCCTTCACCAGCCTGACGGCACACTCCCCTGGCGGGACTCCATCGAGGTCTCCAGAAGGCGCTATGCAGAGCGTGGCTCCGATGGGTTTTCCGCTGGTTTTGAGGACCTCCACTGCCCACACGGCCTCTTCTACGTGAGAGAAGAACTGCGGGAGAAACCTGCAGGTTCAGTTATAACAACAACTCGTCTGGAAAACACACCAATACCCTTTTACTGGCGTAGTGGCGTGTTTGTCTCAATACCTCGGATACACTCTTGGCTGTCCTCTTACTGTCCGTCTCTGAGTCCTGACGTACCTCCCTCTCAGCTGTCCTATACTGTCTGTCTCTCCTACACTCTCTCGCAGCTTTCCTACTGCATGTCTCCTACACTTTCTCCCTCTGAGCTGCCCTATACTGCCTGTCTCACCAGGCAGACTGTAGAAGAGATACTGTGGACAGTGGGAAAGCTGAGAGGGAGACTGTGTAGGACAGACAGACAGTGGCAAAGCTGAGAGGGAGACTGTGTAGGACAGACAGACAGTGGCAAAGCTGAGAGGGAGAATGTGTAGGCGAGACAGACAGTGGGAAAGCTGAGAGGGGGAATGTGTAGGAGAGCTAGACAGTGGGAAAGCTGAGAGGGAGACTACGTAGGCGAGACAGACAGTGGGAAAGCTGAGAGGGAGACATAATAGGACAGATACACAGAAGAGACCCTGCTGATGTAAGAATCATCATCATTCATTCAGAGTATTCAAATTCCAGTCCATCATTCACCTCCACCATTAAGAAGTCGATGTCCTTCTTGACAAAAGCGTCCATCTGTTTCTTAAAGATCGCCTTCACCTCCGTCTCACTGTGGGTGTCGTTGTAGCACGGTGTCTGGGACACACCCCCGGCCACCAGCGCCCCACCCTCATTGGCCACCTCCCTCGCTATGTCACAGGCAGCCTCGTTGATTTGGGTTCCCTGTTTGTGTCAGAAAGCAAGAGAGGTGAGAGGTGGTTTCTAGGAACGGGGACTCAATCTGTCTGTGAGACTATTCAGTGATGTTGAAATGTACTATAACCCATTCTGGTGTTTGGTGTTTTAAGCATTATGTTATACTTTAGTTATTGAAAAATATAATTTTTCGTCTGCTATTTTTGAAAAATCGTGAAAATGCGGCACAAATCTTTGAATATATATTCTTTCAGAGTGAAAGAGCGTTTTTAACTAAACTATTTGCTTCTGAGGGGTTCCTGGAATATCATATTTTCAGATGGGGGGGAGGGGTCTGTGGCTAATTAAATTTTTGGGGTTCTTGACATGAAATATTGAGCACCACTGATACAGAAACATAGGTATACAGAAAACTGTCAGGATTTAGAAGACTTTTTTATTTTATTTTGACGTCAAGACCTAAATGGCATAATGATGATGATTCTACTATACTAACAGTGATGTTGCTGACGTTGCCACTGATCTCCAGCTTGTCGTCGCTACAGTAGAAGGTGAAGGTCTGAAGGACGTCGGCCCCAGCCCTGAGGAACTCCCTGTGCAGCTGACGAACTGACGGAAGAAAAGCATGTTTTGTGAGTGCTGGTGTATAGGAGAGCCTGGTTAACAATATATTTGATGCAGATGGGTTGTAGGGCAGCATGACAACTCTCATATTCTCCACAATAAATAACTACTTGTGCAATTGTACAATTAACAATTATAAAGAAATCATTACACGAGAAAACTTGGACTGGCCTGTCTGTGACATTATCCACATCAACAGTATATACTGGTATAGAGCAGGCCAATGGATCAAGGACCATTATTTATTATGAGTCAAGGACCGCCATTTGAAGAGATCTCAGACCCAACACTTTGAACATTTTGTTGTTGTTGGATAAGATTTTGTCCACAATTCCATGCTGTGTTGATACGATAGGAGAGATAACGGAAACAGGCAAACTTGGATGTTCAATTAACAATAATTTAACTCTTGAGAGAGTTAAGGGTCCATTTGGTTACCAACTCTCCGTAATTTAGCTGGGGACCACCTGGAACCCCCTCAAGGACCACTGGTGGTCCCCTGACCACTGATAGAGTATAGCCTACTACAGGCCTACATATTGTTGGAGGGCTGAGTTGCCCTGACACACACACACATGTAGTAAATCATTGACAGATGCAACCTTTGTTTATGTGGTTGGTTGGAAAAAGAAGGTAATAGTAAAAACCATCATGTACCTGTAAGTACATGAGTGGGCATGACAGGATTTAAAGGACAACTTTAGTTTTTTTTTCCAACCAAGGTTCATGTTTTAGGTTTTATTAGAGAAAGTAAAAGATGTTTTTTCCATTTGCTGCTTTCTTTCGTTTATAGTGATTTTTGCCATGGTATGGGCGGGGGGGGGGGGCATCCAAACATGTATTGTTTTACAAAATGTTATAGTGATTTTTTTTTTTTTTTTACTATAGTCCTACTAGACCCCAGGAAATTACATCTGTCCACAAAAGATCACAGGATCTACCGAATGTGAAGGGGGGTACTATAGGGGGATGCCATACTGCGTTCAGTGCGTTGTATGGCTCAACATGTCAGTCTGTCACCCCCTTCACATTCAGTAGATCCTGTTATCTTTTATGGCCAGATGCAATTTCCTGGGGTCTAGTTCATATAGGTGCTTTAATTGAAATTGCTCTCAGGAACAGCTCGACTGATTTTGTCCTCATCGTGATGTCATCAATGTCATCCTACTTTGTATACTCCTCTTCTTCAGTCTTCAGTTCCAAATTTGCATTTCCACTTTGTTTACAATGTCTGCCATTGTTTAATTTCCAAGCTGGCATGGAATGGAAACTGTTACACACACAAAAGTTTGGTGTCACCATATTCTTGACCTACACACCCTATTCTTGTCTTTAGTTTAGTTATGTTCTACAAAAGTTTAACTCGCTAGAAGTAGAAGGCATGTTAAAATGAAGAGTTTCAGGGCAGCCTTTGGCTGACTGATTGTCCGATTACTGCTAAGCAGTCTGACTTTATGGGATCTGTTTGTAGAGCTACTGGCACCAGCTTTTTGTAACAGTCACTTTTGATATAGGCTAGATTAGAATAGTAAGATTATACTTGTATAGGTTAAAGGTATTTTGATTGTTTATTGATTTGTGCCAGGGTTTATATTGACTTATTCAATAATCTGCATATCAGCACCCCCACCACCTCAGGACATTGTGGTATTGCAGCTAAAACTGCTCAAAGTCCAGAAAGAAGGACTGGTTATATCAGAGTGGTGATTGAGGCTGAAACCATTAGAAATAGGTTTGAGGGACATAGACAATATGATATTAAAAATTTAAAACTGTTTTAAAATGCATGCACACACACACACACACACACACACACACACACACACACACACACACACACACACACACACACACACACACACACACGACACGCACAGAGAACTGGGAAACCTGCTCTACTGGCCACTCTACCTCTGAGCCACTGCCGCTGTGTGTGTGTGTGTGTGTGTGTGTGTGTGTGTGTGTGTGTGTGTGTGTGTGTGTGTGTGTGTGTGTGTGTGTGTGTGTGTGTGTGTGTGTGTGTGTGTGTGTGTGTGTGTGTGTGTGTGTGTGTGTGTGTGTGTGTGTGTGTGTGTGTGTGTGTGTGTGTGTGTGTGTGTGTGTGTGTGTGTAGTACCTGCTTCGGGGTGCTCTACAGCGGCCTCAGGTGTCCAGTGACCTGCCTTCACGTAGCCCCTCTTCTCCAACGCCCACACATATCCTCCGTCTCCCACAACCAGATCCCCTGCATTCAGACGCTCCAGGATACCCTGAAGGCAAGTTTATTTGAATAGCAAGGTCAGAAAAAACATACATTCCATGCATTCATCTTCAGTAGACTTGACTACTGTATCGTACGGTGTCTTAGTTACAGGTCTCCCTAAAACATTAAATAGACCAGTCACAGCGGAAGTTGATTCAGAATGTTACTGCTTTACTACTTTGCATGCTGAAAATAGCTGAACTACAAGCTCATAAGAGTCACAACGCTGCGAAGCGTTGTGAGGAATGTGATCTTGTAGATCTGCCATTTTCAGCGTGCAACCATGTCTAAAATGACTTAGCCCGGACAGCATTCTATTTAATTTCAGGTTTATGATACAGTCGGGAGCGGATGGTAACTTCCGTCATGTTGTAGTCAATGATTTGTAGTCATCTGGCAGGAAACCACAAGGCGGAATCAGTACTGTGAATGGGTACCTGCCTGATGACCACAACTCAGCGACTACAACATGACGTAAATTACCATCCGCTCCAGACCGGTTCACACAGCGATTTTCGAACACAGACCAGGCTTTCCTCCGAGGTGGAAAGCCTGGTGACGCGGGGTTAAAAATGACTCATACTGGATCTCTTGTCCACTAGTCCCTTAACATTTTTTTGTTTTTTATTTGTTGACGAAATTGTCAATATATTTAGTCTTAGTCACCGTAGCTTAGTTTTCATTTAGTTTTCTGCAGTGAAAAAAGGTAGTCGACGAACATTTGTCATAAATATTTGTCAACTAGACTAGACCAGTTCTTAGATCTTCAAACTGGCTCCTTGAAATGTATGTCAAACAAACAATTTCAAAATACTGTATACCATTGGTTTAGAAAGCATTGAATGGTTCAAGATCTGTGTCGATTTGTGATATTCTGTGATATACTGTACCAATACCAACCAGAGCTCATGGGTCCTTTGGGACATGGCTCTGCTGTACGTCCCTAATCGGAACTAAACAGCAACGTTTCACTTTTTATACCCAGGTATTCATTTCAGTGGAAGTTGCTCAGTGGCGTTTTGAAGCACCCGGAAGAACACTCTACTTTTTTCGATTTGGTCCAAAATGCGGAAGTGCAAACGAGTGCTCAATGTTAAGCCCAGCTGCACTGGGTTTCCTCGTCATAACTCCATGGGTCCGCCTGCAGTCCCACCTCTTACCACTAGGGCCCAGTGCTTCATCATCACCACCCATCTCATATCTGCTCACTCCCAATCAGCCAGTCAGAGTGGAGGTTCACAAGCAGTCACACCTGCACAAACGAATGGACACCACCTGTGCCTGCATGGATTCTGACCTCCCTTTTGCCTGGCTCTGCTGGAGATTTGTTTACCATGGTGGACTATCTGTTTTGTGGACTACCGGTATCTGTTCATGGACTTTACGTTTTGACAATGTTTAACCTTCGACCTGTCGAATTCCGTCCACTTCGGGGTCCAAAAAAACATATCCTGACACGTACAGAGATCCATGAGGATGAAAGGTTAATCCCAAGGATTTAACCCATTCTGAACGGGAACCCCTTTGGTGTTTTAAGCATTATGTAAATACTTTAGTCCCTGGAAAAACATTTTCAGTTGGGAGTCCGCAGCCAAATACAGATAATTCTGGGGGTCCTTGAAATGAAATAGGTTGAGCATAGAATCTGCCTCAGGACTAAATGGGTTGTACTCAGACGCACCTGGCTACTCTCCCAGTGAACCTTATCTTCCTTATCTTGTTTACGTTCCCTGCTAGGGCAGCCCATTCAGACACAATCATAACATTCAGATAGTTCAGTCATACAATATTAAAGTAACACTCAAATGAGATGAATACAATAAATCAATCAATAAATATACATGAATATACATTGAATTTATTTTTGAAAATGTAAGCTTTATCAAAATTATAAGAATCCAATATACGTAACTGATAACAAATCGAGTATTGCTTCAGATATAGCCTTCCACTAAAAATACATCTTTGACATACCTTTTTCATGTTGTCCTGTCAGTGTCAGGTTTGTGTCTGCTTGCACAACAGCCAAGGCAGGAGGAACTTGCAAGACGGGCGCTTTCCGAAAGCCAATGGGATTCCTCATGCATGATGATTATGCAACACTTCTTTGTAATTGGCTGAACAAAAGGGAAAAAAATCACAAGTAACTTGGTTGGTTGCTCTGGGTAATAAATAAAAAAATCACACTCCTGTGAAGTGAGGGGCGCCCACTGTATTTATATTGGCCATGTTGTAATTTAGTGCCATCAACACACATTAAAGTCCATAGACTTGGCTGGCAAACCATTTATGTCATAAGTGCTCTAGATAGATAGATAGATTCATTCCAGCCTGTCAAAGTGGGCAGGGGTGAGGTGGGTTCGGGGGGTGAGGCCAAGTAGGAGCCTGACCAGTTTGTTTTGGGAGGTCCCTGGAGCCTTGTTTTAAGGGCCTTTAAGGTATTGTGGTACCAAGAGGTGCATGCATAGCATAGTCAAAGAAACCTTGTACGAGGGCTCCTGTTAAGGTCTTCAAGGTGTTTTTGTTGACCAGTGAGGACTGGTCAACGTTGGTGGCCATTTTATCACCGGAAAGATTAGCCTCCAGGATGGAACCTAGGTAGGTAATTTCATCTTTTCGTGTGATAATATTGTCACCCACTCTAACCAAGAAGCCATCTGCCTTGCTGAGATTACTATTTGATCCGAAGAGAATGGATTCAGTTTTTCCCAGGTGTAAGGATAGTTTGTTATCAGCGAGCCAGGTGCAGATTCTACCGAGTTCAGAGCTGAGGGTCTTTTCAACCTGCAGTTTGTTCCTGTCCGAGACCAGCAGTGCTGAGTCATCTGCGAACAGGAACCAGTTGCAGTCACAAGCTGATGTCATGTCGTTTACATATTAGGTAGTGTGTGCAGGCTGGGTGGTGTGTTATAATCCGGTTGAAGTATTCCTTCGGTACGGCGACTGCGGCGGGAGAACAATAACGCAACACGAGACAGTATCACGCTAAAGGTTCACTAAGTTTATTACACAAGAGGGAACATATATAGTGCTTGATCATAATGACCTGACAATAAGATATGAGACAAAATAACGTGCCTACTGCAGCAAGTCTGACCTTGCTGCCGCCGAGATGTCTCTCGTAGCCTATCTATAAAGTATGCTACAGTTCAGGCAGTACAGGGCGTAGGCCTACACAATACATATCAAGTACACTGTATCTCAAGTTCAAGTTCAAGTACAACACTGCACAGGGTCATGTCATGCCATAATCACAAATACCCACTGACTGAGCAATAGCTCCCTCTAGTGAAAACTGAAAAGACTGCGCTATGGGTTCAAAACAAACTGCTCTTATACTGAAAGCCCTACATCAGTGGTTCTCAACCAGTGGTCTGGTTGAGAGCTAAATGATAGTTTGGAACCAAATGGACCCTTATGGGTCTGTAACTCTGAGAGTGTACAAAAGAGAGTTGTAGGCCCACACTCTCAGAGTTAAATTAACATTGATTTTACAATATACATTGGGGTCCCAGAGATAGAAATGCCATTAAATGGGGGTTCGTAGCCTATCCCTACTCGGGACCCCCGAAAATGCTTTGGCCATCATATGTTTTGCGTCTTCGCGACCCCCGCCCCGCACCCTTCCCCACCACCAATACAAATTGACCGCTACAATAACCGGCTTATTAATAATAGAGAAAAATGCATCATAAATAAATACTGAAACCAGATATAATCATTAGGGAAGTTTATGCATGCACTATGCAGGCTATGTAAACTCTAAACTTCCATTTCCAGCCATTCAGTTGCAAATACTTTAAAACTGTTGTCATGTTGCACGCATGCGTTCCTAAAATTGCTGATAATTGTGCCGCCCTCGTTGAAAACAATGTAGGCCTATGTCAAACTCCAGCTTGTCCCTCTCCAGTCCAGGCTGCATGAATCCGCCCTCGAGCGCAGTTTTCTGCCCCCTCAATGGCGCAATTTTGTATAATTCAATGGCTCTGAATCTGATCCTCATTTGTTCCTACATGCAGCTCTACTGACCCCTTGTGGAAGGCCTTTGGCCGTGTAGAACCAAGAGCCATCATTTTCAGCACTGTTATGTTACTTTGAGTCAGTAGACTAGTTAGTACTAGACTATACCAGTCAGTCTCAGACCCAAAACTAAAGAATATTGTTGTTATCGTTGGATAAGATTTTTGTCCACAATTCAATAGCAACACTTACACACAATTAAAAAGCAGGACAACAGTGACACATAGCCTAGGCTACATAAAAAAAAGGTTTAACGAGACCAACTCTTTTAGATGGGGACCACGTGGGAACGTCCACAAGGACCACTGGTGGTCCCCGCCTGCATGGACCACTGGTTGAGAACCACTTGCTTTAGACTTTTTAGATACATTTTCTACCAAAACAGTTTTTCCACATGAGTCATGAAAGCGCTTTTGTTCAGAAAGGAGTGACTGTCTGTCTCTCAGTGATACAATGTTCTCATTGAACTATTGATTAAACTAAATATCCTTTAATTGCCACATTCGGAGCCGTGCACACAAACAAGCATTTTTGGACAACATTCTATTCCACACTCATTTCCATCATTTGGCTATAGTTATACCACACATATCTTTATGTATTCACTTTTATAGAAATATTGTTGACTATTGTATAAGAGTTTGTTGTATCCATCACATGCATGTTCCAGGTCCTGTAAGACCAAACTTAACACCTTCAGAAGACATTATTTTAATGTTTTTAGTTATTCCTCTGGTACTAGCCTTCTGATTTCAATGTTATATTCATATTTATTTTGGCATATCACAAGCTGACCCAATATTGGGACATGCAGAAGACACCCAGATTAGCGGACCAACCAACCCATAATGAAGAGGTTATCACTTATCACACAAGAGTTTCTTTTACTTTTCTTAGTTTTACATGTCATGGTAAAAACTTCATCTCACATAAAAGTATATTAACAGTAAAAGACACAAAGGACATAAAGAGAGAGACATTTATTGACGTTCAGTTCAAATTATGGACAGATACTGCAGGTCAGCATTAAAATGGCGTTTCTTTCCCCTTCAATGTATAAAATAAAGAATAAATGTATGCTTTGGAAAATGGACATAATGTCATCAATATCCATGATTTTACGGTACATTATTATCAGACCAAACCCTTCAACGTCTTGTTTATGAGCATAGCTAGTGGCTATCACAGGCCTTACAAAAATATATTATATTTATTTTGCCGCACATTGGTAATCAAATATTAAAAATAAAACAGTGCTAACAATGTTCTCAGAGGCCCAAAGTTCCATGCAATTACCGTTCCTGCATGTCCATTAGTTTTGTTTAGTTTAGTTCAGTATTTGCACACAATCACACAGTTGAAAAAATATTTCACAAAGTAGAAAAGCTTTCTCTACATCTACAAAGCGTAACTCCATCTGCTCAGTTAACCTCTTTAACCCTGGAACTATAATTATGATCAGAGATCAGATATGTGGAAAGTTGGTTAATCAAATGAAAACAGGGTTTAAGACCTTCTAAATCAGTAGTTCTCAAACTGTTTCAGGCCAAGGACCCCCAAAATGATATGAATTTGACCGCGGACCCCTCCATCTTCTTAAAGGTGGAGTACAGTGATTTTTGTAGGCTGCCTTTTTTGTGTCTATGGAGTTAAAATTACTCTAACAGACCCCAGGTGTGGTTATAATATTCAAATGTGTCTTCCCTCGGGTTCACTGTGTATTTTTGGTTTCTTTCCTGAAAGTTGAAAGCATTTGAGTCAAACAACAACAGATGTGGGTGCAGCTTCCATTCAGGTGAGTCACATTTGGAAAAACTGAGGAAATTTCTGTTCCATTAAATATATATTTCAACCACTTGTTTGCCTACAATGCCGGCAAAATAAGGACAATAGATGTATTTATTTAATTACTGTTCACACATGGTTTCAAAAATAGTGATCTACAAACAACACACGTGATGTGTGCTGTGAGCTCGTAGATCTATTTTCACTGTGAATATAATATTGAGATTATGAACAGGAAGTCCCGCCCTAAAGCCCTCAAAGAAGTTATGTTAATGCAGACCTGTTTACATTCCAGGACATGAAAATGTTGATTGATGGTCAAAGAAAGAGAGCTTCCAGGGCAAGTATTGTACATACAATGTAAGACCCTCCCCATTATCAGCACATGCCGATAATGTGACCATCTAATTCCTTGCAGTATGAATATGTGTTTCCTCACCTGCGGACAGGCTACCCCACCAAGCTACCCAGCAGGACCCAGCAGCAGGGATAAAGTGACGCTTCGGGGGACACACGCGGTTGATGTACATGTTGAAGTTGACTGGGCGGTACAGTTTGGCCAGTCTCATGCCGCCAAAAGGCAAGTTGGCACTCCAGTTGGGGTGAATGAAGACCTTCAGAGACATAACAGGCACATGTTTAGAAAAATCACACCCGTGTGAAGTATGGGGCGCTAATATATATTAAAGTCTAACTGATGTAAATTAGGTGATGTAATTGTGATGTAAAACAAACGATGACAAAACAAACATTAAATTATCTTTATTGTTAATGGCATTTAATGTTTGTGTTTAGGGACAAGATTTTTAAAACAAACATTGAACTAAAAACAAACATTAACCCTATAGGAGGGGCTAGCGCCCCTCAAAAATAAAAAATAAAGCTTAGATTGTAGATCTATTTTCAATGGATTTCAACAAATTGTTTGATTGAATTGAAGAGCAGATTGGAGTTCAGTGCCTTGCTCAAAGGCACTTGGTTTAAGCACCTCCCTGACAACTTTCAGTTCAGTAACAATGTGTGTTATGTTTTCAGTAACACTGTAAGGTGTTATGTGTAATTTCCGCTCATTTCTAAGTGATAGTTATGTATTGTAATATGTTCTGACACATACCGCTTCTATCACAAACTTCTGGGTGACCTCAGAGGTGTCCGAACGATTATAGGCCCCTAGGACCACAACGTCACCAGACCTGGAAAACAGAAACAAATGATTATTTCACTTTAATTTCATTATCAATAAGTAGGCTAACTATTTAATATTTGTCCATACATTGTCCGTTCATTTTACATATTTATTAATAACTTTAGCCCTACACACACTTATCTGTAAAATGAATATTGAAAATAGCCGATCTACAAGGAATGTATAATTATACCTGACATCCTGCAAGGGTGAGATCACAACAAAGTACTTGTGAATCAGGGCAGCATGGCCCTTGAAGTTTCCATAACGATCCTGAAAGATAAATTATAAAACAAATCAGGTTGCATGGTTTCCTCTGCTGTCTGCGTGCGTGCGTGTGTGTGTCCTTGAGCAAGACACTATAGCCTATCCACACTTTTCCTGGGCTGTGTGTGCTCCAGTTCCTGTTGATTTCATTGGATATCATTGGTCATCTGACCAGTTTCATTGGCTTTCATTGGATCGAATCGACAGGAACTGGAGCACACACAGCCCAGGAAAAGTGTGGATAGGATTCAGTATTTTACTCAAGGACACTTCGACATGCAGCTGTCCTGTTATATAAGGTATACCTGAACAAATACGAAGTAAATGCTGGAGGAGAAGCCACATTTGTGCCGTTTGTGATAGGTGGTCCAACTGGAACCCTCGTCCCTGCACTAGGGTATCTCCGGGTTCGGCCCTGGTACCCAGGGGGCAAACCACCCTTTTTTTAGGAAACCTGCATTTGCCATGACCTCAAAGGTTGTCCACAAGAAATAATATCTATGACCCCGTAGGATCACGTCATGTGATGTCAATGTGTGGGTCCTTGACATGAAAAGGGTTGAGACCGCTGCCTTAATACAAACTATAGACTAATACAATACAGAATCACCGATTGTAAAGTCTGCGAGCCTTTCAACTTCATGCAGGCGAGGTGCGTAACTGCCGTGCCCGCGTGACGCACGCATGCAGACAAGACAAACAGACAGACGAGACAACAACGCAATAGCGACCAGAGGCATTTGGGACCCACGGCCGCCTTGTCTAATTATTAGTATTAAGAAACTAAAAACAAAACAAAAAAATTCCCCCATAAATCAAAACCTTTCATGAAGTAAGCCAAAATTCAATGATTCCCCCCGGTAACAAGATGACTCGCCCCGTTTCTGTTTTCCTCCCAGAACTGTCCCCACTGAGGGGTGGGAGAGGCTGGACAGCAGACGGCTGGACTTTGAATTTCTCTAACTATAAACTGTCATGACAGCAGACAGCCTAACTACAAATATAATTTATGAAAAGCTACTACAGTAAAGTCTGTTCACAGAAGTTGTTGTAGGATATGTGGGGATTATCTGACGAGGTACCATTTGAGTGGGCAAAACCTTACATATACTAAATAATACTAAATTGTTTATATGGGTCAATATAAGTCAAATAATATAGCCTTTCCACAGGAGTATCTTTTTATATTTTTCCAAAAAGAATACAAACAGCCAATAGCATATTACAAAGTTATCCCCCTCACTGGTGAAAATTCCGGGAGGAAAAACGGGCAAGCACCGGGGCGAGTCATGAAGAAATAAAATAAAAATCGAAAACATTCCATGAATTAGGCTATAACAAATATTTGAGAAGTATAGTGAAAATAGCCGATACAAGCTCACAGCGCGGCGCTAAATTTGGGTCCCTTAAACGTCTAATTTATGTTATTGGTCACGGATTAAAACTTTGGGAACCACTGCATTTTATCACCGTTCCTTTTGGAATGAAGACGGTATTAGCACGGCACCTATTGGCCGTTTGGCACAATGCTCTGACATTGCATGTATAATTTGTTTACATGTATACTAAATTATTTTGATATGAATGGCCTATAGCCCTATACAGTCACAGTGGTTGAATCATTCAATTATTACAAACACATCAACCTATTTGCACTATATAGCCTAACAAGCCTATGCCCAATTTAATTATAAAACACAATAGACATAGCGGCAACGCTATATGTCAATATCATTTAATTTCGGCATTTATATTCACGTCAAACGCATTTTTTTTGGTTTGATATCAGTCTGTCGCTTATATTCAGATCATACAAACTGACCTTATAAGCTGTGCTCGGCTTCTGATGCGCTGAACAAGACCCTCCATCATGCAAAGTGAACTTCCAAACTGAAGACCTCCTGAGGACCTCCTCTGATTTTTATATCCCTGATAACGCAATGAGCCTGCCTTCTCTACATGTGTAATGCACCTAAGACAGGTGAGTCATACCTTTCTCTCTCTCTCTCTCTCTCTCTCTCTCTCTCTCTCTCTCCCTTCACACACACACACACACACACACACACACACACACACACACACACACACACACACACACACACACACACACACACACACACACACACACACACACACACACACACACACACACACACACACACACACACACACACACACACACACACAGTTCAGCACCTCGGACAGCACCACCTCCTATAGGCTCATATACTGTTGTAGGCAGTGGTGGGGAAAAAGTACTCAAATGTTTTACTTAAGTAAAAGTATAAATACTGCAATGTTTTCTAAATGTCAAACCTCAAATTTCAAACCTCATGCGTAATAACAGTGACTAACTAACCTTTGTGTCTCACTGTATTTTTTAGTTTTCTTTTAGACTATGTTCCACAAAGGATGGGACAGGAGGGTGGTTCCACTGGGGTGCCTTATCGAATATGGGGGACTCAGGAGGCCCACTGAAGACCTGGGGAAGTTGGTTCAGTTTATATAGTTTTGGTTATACAGACAGCTATAGCTGAGTTAGGGGGAACACACTCACCCTGGGAGAGAGAGAGAGGGAGAGAGAGAGAGAGAGAGAGAGAGAGAGAGAGAGAGAGAGAGAGAGAGAGAGAGAGGGGCTGATCATTTTCATCTATAAAGTCAAAGTGATCTACCTCCTTACATTTCCTCCAAATTCTGTTTTGTTATGATTTTAAATGGTCTAAATCTCAGATCAAATGCCTGGCTATATGCGGTGTGTAGTACCAGCATTCAAATCTGACAAAATGTCTGGCTTTCTTTGGCCCTTGGCCATGGAACGACCTGCAGTCCAGACTAAAATTGCCCTCAAACTCATCTGGTATAGTGTAGTGAATCTTGGATGTTAGTGACCTCTGTCAGTCTGTCATGTGATGCAGGCCTTAATTGCCACATGCTGCTACGGGAGACTGCAGTGCTATATGCAACATAATATTAATATCCCTCCAGATGTGATCTGTATTGCCTCATGGCATCTCTAGTGGCTCAGTGGTAGGTGTTGGAGCTCTTCACTGTTTGGTTTCAGGTGTACAATTTGTACACTGTACTGTACTCAGTGTACTGTAGTCTGCACTGTACACGCTCAGAGTTACAGAGTAGCACAGCGCGGCAGAGAAGAGAGAAAATACACATGCACACAGTCATCCTCATGCACTGTCGCACACACACGCGCACGCACGCACGCACACACGTACGCATGCACGCACGCACGCACGCACGCACACACACACACACACACACACACACACACACACACACACACACACACACACACACACACACACACACACACACACACACACACACACACACACACACACACACACACACACACACACACACACACACACACACACACACACACACACACACACACACACACACACACAGTTTGAGAACCACTGACATAGAAACATACGGTTTTTCAGAAAACTGTCATGATTTAATTTAAAGACAATCTGCTCCTCAGGTCTTGGCTACTTTCATCCCGATGGAGCAGAGGGACTCTGTCGCCCCCCCCGCAGCCAGCTGAAGGAACCTTATTCTACCCACACGCTGTCCCTTGTGTTATTGCTGCAGTGGTGGAAAAAAGCGATTGATTGATTGATTGAACGTTTTATTTCACAGTATAATAAGGGTAGGCCTACATTTCAAACGAAAGCACAAGTCATTACAAAAACTGTTAGGCTATACTGTGGACAACAAGTGTGTCCACCACTTTCAATTCATCTGAACATTTAGAGACGTACAAATATACACTTCAATAAAAGTGTGTCATATAGGCTAGTTTTCTAGTTGTATGGTCAACCAGACCATAGAGTTAGAGGACCCGTTATAGGACCAGTTATAGGACCAGACAGGGCCCTCCCTTCTGACAATATGTTGTGCCAGTCAGGAACCATAACATTTGTGTTGTTATTTGTTAAAATGTTTCTAGAAAATTAGTCCACATTTGCCCCTCAAAAATGTATTCAGCTGTGTAATGTATTCAGCTATTAGTGTAGAATAGCTGACGAATCTCTCTCTCTCTCTCTCTATAGTGAGATGTGATGTGTTACCTAGTGGTAACACATTACATGCATATATAGAAATAGTCACCAAGGATCAGATTAAAGGCCAGTACAGTATAGTAAACACTAAAGAACCTAACATCCGTCTATACTCTATTCAGCATCCCCAAGACATCTGGTCCCTCAATAACAACTGGCCACCACTAGGCGGCGGCATAGACCAACACAACAAACGCCAGTGTTTTGTAGTAGACTACAGGCAGTTCTAAGTAAGACCCATGGCGGAGACATGGGATTTTTGCTAACTTTGCAACATATGTGTGCAACTGCCAAACATCAACTCTAGCTCAGTCCTCACAATGGGACCAAAAAGAATATTAACAGAGGGGTATAATAGTAGCCTATAATACAAAATGGTTGAGAATCACTGCCAGAGCTGTTAAAATCTCTTGAAATGGGGGCCCGTAGGCTAATTAGTGTCAATTTGGGGGTCCACTTCCTTGACATGAAAAGGTTTGGGAACCACTGCCCTACATGATTGTGCAACATTGTGATATTTTACTAATATTGTGTCAATCACGGCTTTGTTCATCCTTTATACCACGACACGACACAGACCTTTTCTACTGTAGGCTATACTAGAGACAATGACATGGTTCAATGTCATCACATATTGTTCTTTCGTCGGTTTGTTCTTTTTTATCTACATATTGTTCTTTATTCATTCTTAAATTATTATTATTTTCTTAGTGTGAAACTGTGAATATATATATATAGCACTATACTGTTTCTAACTGCTATCAAATATATACTGCTATTTAAAAATATTAAAACACATAACTGCTATCAAATCAATCAATGAATCAATCAATCGATCGATCAATGAATCAATGAATCAATCAATCAATCAATCAATGCAGTGTGCATAGATAAATAATATGCATAGCTAATGTACCATGCCTTGTGTTGGTCACGCATCATCCGGTCACCAGGCGGCACTACCGTCTCACTAGCAGAGAGAGGGGGACAAGTTACAAACATTACAAACGCAACCTCTTCACTTCCTGGCGGGGTTCAGTGATTGACGTCAGCTTCAACCAATGAAAATCATCGCAGCGTGAAGAACCGCCCCTGTAGCCTGGCTATTGGCCAATGAGAGTTATCGCCCCAATGTTTTCAAAATGCTAACTGGCTTCTCATCTCACTTCTTAGCACTGCAGTCAGACAGCACAATTTTTCGAGGTAAGCAGCTTATTATACTTGTTTACATAGGTGGTAATAATGATTATAATAATAATAATACGTGCTATTAAAGCACCTTTCAAACCAAACATTTGTGATTATTGTGCTTCATGCTTCAACCAACCAGTCGTTAATAAACCAACCTTCCATCCATACAACAATGTAGACAGTGTGACGCAGAATGAATGAATGAATAAAAAAATGTTGATTTAATTAATCCAGTATAATATCCCTCCATCCTTTGTTAAGATATCGCATCGAATTTGACATTTACTTGTAACAGAACAGCGACGAATCTACATTGCAGTATTGATACTTTTACTTACTGTTACTGTGTTGATTTCATCGACTAAAGCTAAGAGGAAAAATGTTCTACCTTTTTTCACTGATACACACACACACACACACAAACACACACACTAAGACAAAATATATTGACAATGTCGTCAACAAATAAGAACTATACTAAAATGTTAGTGTCGTATCTTTCAGCGTGCAGCAGTGCAGGAAAAAGAAACCAGGCCAGGATATCGATGTAGTGAGGTTACAAAGCAGGCAGCTTTATTTGCAGTGAAAAACAGTCCAGCAGTCAAGACAAAGCACAAACAAAGGGAAAGCCCTTTGTGGTTCTCCGGATTAAACAACACACAGTAACTCGATAGCCGAAATGAGTTGACCGGAATCCAGGACCCCGATCAACCCACAAATCTGTCCTTATATTTGTAACTAGGCCCCTCCTCTCCAGGACATACAGCGCTCTTTCCGGTTGGAGAGAGGCGGGACCTAGGACAAAGGAACCTGATTGATTGATTGATTGATTGATTGAAATATTTATTAACAGTTTGTAGAATTTACAGTACATTTTAAGCACAAACTCAATACAAAGACTGTTAACTGTGAGTGGACGACCCAATTAAGCATTACACTTGTTTACAACAGGGTCCACATTGTTCAATTCATCAAAACATTTAGAGACATACAAATAGACACTTCTATGTAGCTAAAGAACAGAACAGGAATTCATCATATAGGAAGCAAAAAGGGAAAAGATACATATACAGTGAGGGGAAATGGGGTGGGGGGGGGATTCAGATTTTACAGAGGCCAGTTTCGAAATGCAGCCATCCGTAGGTGCCCTTTGAGAGCGGTTTTGAAGGAGTCAAGGGATTCACATGTCTTAATGACTGTTGGTAGGGCGTTCCACATTTTGGTGGCATAGGAGCGAAAAGAATTTAGTCCCTTGTTTGTGCCGAATCTGGGTTGTACATGGTTTGTTGTACTCCCTCTGGTGTTGTGGGTGTGGACTTCGTTTACACTAAGGAAGTATTTAGTCAGGTACATGGGTATCTTGGTGGTGTATCGAATCTTGTGGACCAGACCCATTGCAAGATGCTGTACTCTGTCGTCGACCCTAAGCCATCCCAGCCTGTCAAAGTGGGCAGGGGTGAGGTGGGTTCGGGGGGTGAGGCCAAGTAGGAGCCTGACCAGTTTGTTTTGGGAGGTCTGGAGCCTTGTTTTAAGGGCCTTTGAGGTGCTGTGGTACCAAGAGGTGGATGCATAGTCAAAGAAACCTTGTACGAGGGCTCCTGTTAAGGTCTTCAAGGTGTTTTTGCTGACCAGTGAGGAGATCCTGTAAAGGAATCTTGTTCTTTGATTGACTTTTTTGATTACGTTGGTGGCCATCTTATCACCGGAAAGATTGGCCTCCAGGATGGAACCTAGGTAGGTAATTTGATCTTTTCGTGTGATAATATTGTCACCCACTCTAACCAAGAAGCCATCTGCCTTGCTGAGATTACTATTTGATCCGAAGAGGATGGATTCAGTTTTTCCCAGGTGTAAGGATAGTTAACCTGATCCCGTTTTAACTGGGGCGCTAATTTTTAGACGATAAACCGTTTTAAAACTTAACAAAACTTAAATGTAAACTGTGAACAGACTTATGAACATGGTTAATCATACCTTAAAACTATATGAAACGGAAAACACTTGTAGTTAGGAAATGTTTAACGGAACTATAAAATAAAACTGAACACTCTCTTAAGAGGTAAACTAACACGGTGGAGCGAAAACCCTATGTTCTTATCGCACATTTTAAAGGAGACGAGTTGAACTCACTATTAATAGTTAGAGTCTCATCTTTCTATAGTGACAGATTGTTAAAAATCATTCAGTTTAAAACTGTGGAATAGTTACAAATAACAAATGGTCCCTGGGGTAAATTCTAAAACCTCTCACTCTCCAGCTTCAAAGGAGTTTAGAACAATGACCTTTGTGTTCAGGTGTGAATCGTAAATGCTCCCCGTCTCTGTCACTTGAGAGAGAGAGAGAGAGAGCCTTTTCCGCTGTATGAGAAAATAGCTTTGAACCACTCTTACTTGACTTAGTGAAATATTATTTTAGTTAGTTAGTTCATTTATCGAAATTATACGACATTAGGAAGGGACTAGAGATCCAGTTTAAGTCATTTTACACTTGGTTGCATGCTGAAAAATCTTGCTGAAAATCTTTTATTTTGTAATGTGACTGTCGTTTTTGTCAACCCCCTTTTATTATTTTTCTTCGTTTGTTTGCTCTGTATTGTTGTTACTGTTGACTGGTATTGTGGGTGTTGTCTTGTCTGAAAAAGAAAATCCAATAAAATACTAATAAAAAAGATCTACAAGCACAACAACGTGTCACATTGTTGTGCTTGTAGATCTGCTATTTTCAGCATGTGTAAAATCTGTGACACTTTGTCGACTACAACTAGACTAACACTAAAACATTCCAGGTGACTAAAATATGACAGTTTCAGTCCAAAGACTATGACACAAACCACTTTTCAATTTATCTTCATATGGTTGATCCTCACTAAATGTTCATGATAAAATTAATACCACCATATTTGTCCTACTCAGTCTGTCTCATATAGGGCTGTGGCCAGTGCAGACACCCGTCCACCAGTGGCAGTGACATCAACATTAGGCAGATTTCTTTTTAAACAATTTATATATTATTTTTATATTTAGATTTGTATTATCGTGAGAACGATGGCTTCTATTTTCGTATTGCAACTTTTAAGGAATAGGATTAGCCTGCAGTTTCTATTCGCTTGGATTCTCCATCAATGATGTCACCGGTGGACGGGTTTTTTTTTGCAAGTTTATCATGATCATTAGTGAGAACCAATTATATGAAGATATGTTGAAAAGCAGTGAAGTGGTCCATTAAGTAAGAAATGTGAGTATGTTTTTTTCCTTCTGCTAGTAGTATTTGACGATGTTCATGTTCACTAATTCACAGGTCAACTGTGGCTATTTGACAACATGGACCCACCCGATGACGTCCCATCCAGCCTTAACGCCACTGAATCCTCCAATGATGGATCTCAGCCCTGGCAGAATCCCAAAGAAAACCACCGCTTGGCAACAGTAGATATAATGACAACAGATGTAATGAGGTGACAGACCTGCATTTTGTTCCGTTGTTTGCCTCGCCTTTGCTAGCTGCAGTGCCTGATGGAGGGGAAAGGAACTGGTTGGAATAACGTGTTCCTTCCACGCGCTATACGTCCGGCCGGGGAAACTCCCCCCTGTCAGGTGAAAAGCAGCGGCTTGGGCGACTCCTCATGCATAGCAAGGCAGCTTAGAGAAGGAAAGGAAATGGTCACGTGACTGGGCTGCGGCATGACACTTTCATAGGAGCCAAAACTCACACCAGAAGTTAAATGAATACATGACAGTGAATGGCGCCGGCTGGACCAGCTCATAACAAACATTATTTCTGAACAATTGAGACCTTTGTCATACAGTATAATCGGTTCAGGAATATAAAAAAATACATATCACAGGTTGTTTTCTAATCACTTGCTTTTCGATGTGGACAGAGTGCACAGTATATAATTTTATTTGATCTAAACAGCAGCAGGTATCGTTTCTGGCTCGGAGGTATCTCGAGATTTGGCTGCCAGACAGGAGTCTCGCGATACTTGGTACGTTTAGAAAGGTACTTTGTGCTCTTTAGATACCATACCTCTATACAATTACACGGTGTACACATTGAAAAGCAACACAGCAGGCAATAATGTGTTGCATGTCTTCTGTTATTTTTCCATAAGCGATTATTTTACAAAAGATCTGAGACATTCAGAAATAGTGTTCATGAGCTGGTCACTGAGCTCTCATTGACTCCAGTGCATTCTGCCGAACATCCATGAATGTGTCATGGTCACGTGACCATGTCCTTTCCTTCTCTAAGCTTCCTCTGCCAGGTTGGCAGAGGAAGTGTAGCGCCCAGGATGGGTTGCAAAATCATGGTATAGAAAGAAATTGCATTTGCAAAGACGTTCGTTGTATTTATTTATTGAAGCTGATTTATTGTTTTTCTTCCAGGATGGAGAAGCAGATGTCAAACCAGTGTTTTGAGATGGCAGTGAAGGTGCATGCAGGTAGTGCACGTGCGAGATGAAAATATAACTCAAAAGCCACATTTTTATTATTATTATTTACTTATTTATATACTGTAACTAAGAATAAATGATAACAATTCATGTACAATACATAAGAATTCAGAAGGCAACAAATTATTCCATGTTAAAAATCTCCCAACAGAGAAAAACTTCAGTGAGCTCACTGAGCTGGAGGCAGATAGAGACTTGTGAGTGTCGGATGTCTCCATCTAAACTTATTTTAATTACTTCCCAAATAATACTTCGTTACCACGATTTACAAGTACTTTCTGTATTTCTCAGGCCTGACCTTGTCAGGGAGCTGGAAGAGGCAAAGGTGGGAAAAACATCCCTGGACACTGTAAATCACAGGTAGATATTAATCTTGTAGATTTGTGAAAATAGGCTTTGCTCTCTATTTAATCTAGTAGATTTGTGAAAATAGGCTTTCCTCTCTATTTAATGAGTGCAGAGCTCAGTGTAGTGTGTACTAGTAAAGTAATGATCCAGTGATGTTTGTACATTTCAGATTACAGATGCTGAATATCTTCGCAGAAAGCCTGTCGAAGGATGATCCCTATCGGTGAGCGACTGTATTAAGTATTTCTAGTTGGTCTTAGAGATATACCATATATAAAAAATACATTATTATTATTAACCAGTAAGACGCCCTGAGTGCGAGAAGTGAGCTCGCCCTGTGACAGCAGACTGCTGGGCGAGCGCTGGCACTTTGGCATGCAGGGTCAGATCAACATATGGAATGAATTATGTAAGTAAGTAAGTAGCCTTGCCGAGCCATGAGGCCCATAGGGCAGGACTCAGGAGCCTTTCTCCTGTTTCTGTAGCGTGAGGCAGCTTGATGTACAAGTACACCCCCTGGACATGACGCTAGTATGTCGCAGGGACTTACCCCCAATCCAACCCTTGATGCTGAGTGTCAAGCAGGGAGGCACTGGGTCCCATTTTTAGAGTCTTTGGTATGACCCGGCCAGGTATTGAACCCCGACCTCCCAGTCTCATGGCGGACGCCGGACACTCTAACCACAAGGCCACTGAGCTGATCAATTAATTATGTACTGGCCATATATGGAGCGTGTCTTGAGCGTACATAGTTTGATGAGGTCAGATCAACATATGGAATGTCAGAACAGGAAGGACATGTGGTGAAAGGATGAACATATGGAATGTCAAAACAGGTCAACTCCATATATGGAGATCTAAGGGTTTGAGGTCAGATGTAGAGTTGCTGGCTGGCTCCATATATGCAGATTTCGGTGATGATCCAGTCTTCTCCATGTATGGTTATCCAGGGTTAGATGAGGTCAATCTTAATAATGGAGATGGCCATATATGGTGGCGTGACATGGCACCTGTCGTGACCATATATGGAGGCGTGATGTCATGAGGTGTGACCATAATATGGAGGCGTGACTAACACAGGAAATGCGCGATTCCATAGTAGTTAACTGCGACCTGCACAAAAAGCAACCATTTTCAACCATAACCTCATATAATAATTATGATAGTCGACTATGATATTTAGTCGACTGAAACTAAACTAACACTAAAACATTCCGGGTGACTAAAATGAGACTAAATGGAAGCCATTCAAGAGACTATGACTAAAACTAAAATCAAAAGTTGCTGCCAAAAACAACACTGATCCTCAGGCTGATTATAAGTATGCCACAATTTCTATCTACCATACTCACATGGTATCTCTGTCTCAGTCCAGAAACCTGCCTATACCAGCATTGGCATCAATAGGGATTTCAAGTGTAATTGCAACTGCAGCCACTCTCTGCCCGGAAAGTTATGGTGCTGAAAAGTAGAAGCAATTGTTCTCGCACTAATGTTATGTAATAAGTTAGAAATGGTGTTTTGAAATGGCTGAAGCTCGCTGGTGGACAGGTTTGTGAACTGTGCACATTGCACAGCCCCCCAATGAGAGACGGAGCAGTAGTAAACTGAAATGGTCATAATAGTCTTATGAGAGGACCAATTATGACGATCGCTTTGAAATGGGTGTGAAGTGGTCCTTTTTAGAATTGAAAATTAAAGCGACCAAGTTTTCCTGCCGAACGGCAGACAATTCTTATCTGTGTGTGCGCATGTACAAAATACCAGAGCCATAGAGTAAGACAGAGTTACGACAACAACGTTCACTTCATGGGGCCAGTCTTCTACATAGACTTCTATTCGTTTGTCCCCATTTGAAGGCTTCAAATGGGGACAACTGGAAGATACGGAATGCGTGAGTACATGAACCACGTGACCAGGCTGTTTTCTGCTCCCTCAATGTCGTAACTGTCTTACTCTATGGTTCTGCCAAATACGCAAGGAATCCTCCTGGCCATAAACCATGATATTGGCTCTTCTTATCTTTGGTTCACTTCTCATTAATGTTCATCACAGTATACTGAATAGTGGGTTCAAACAACCAGCAGGCAGGATTATGCAAGTCGGCAATGTTTGGCTGTATTTTTTATCAACTATTCTCAAACCGTCATGGTATATTATGAATCTACCAGGTAAGACTGGTAGATTCCTCAGACACTTGAAAGCGACTTATTTCAAGACGATCAAACTTGTGTCACTACAATGTAAATGTAATGTTTTCCAGAATGGCACCCTCACATCTCCAAAGCCTGATCCAACCCTACAAACCCTCCCGCTCACTCAGATCAGCTAACGACACACAGGGAAAGCTGGCAAAACGTCTGCAAAAACATCTGGGGTAACGCTCCACTCCACACGTCCCCAGACTCTTCTCCCTTCTGGCTCCCAAGCTGTGGAATGAACTCCCCATTTAGAACTGCAGACTTTGCTCCCAATCTTCTGCCGTAAAATCTATTCTGAAGACTCGCCTCTTCAGACTCCACCTTAGCCCGTAGCACTTGCCCTAGCCTCTAGGAACTTCGAGGCCTATGAAAAGGCTAAAATATAGTTTAAATAGCAGGCTATGTAGACAGATGCCTGTGACCAAAAACAGAAATTAGACATTTCTTCCGGGACCCAAACTAGTGAAAATAGCCGACCTACAAGCTCGAGCTTGTCGATCGGCTATTTTGATCTGACCCCCCCCATGCCAAAGCGCCAGCGCTCACCCAGCAGTCTGCTGTCACCCAGGCGGATATGTTGACCTTACCCCCCATGCCAAAGTGCCAGCGCTCGCCCAGCAGTCTGCCTGTCACCCAGGCGGATGTGAGCTTCTCGCCCTCAGGCGAAATTCTTAAATAATTTTCTCTCTCAACAGAAAGCGTTTAATAGCTCTGCTTGACAACATACAAAGTGTTCAGAAGGTAAGCATTCTGCTCTTCTCTTGTGGCTGTTTCTCTGCACCGGCGGTGTTGCATTCACTGGAGCACACCTTGAAAGTGTGTTTAAAAGGTGATTTATTTCATGTTGATTGACAGGATTCACGAGAGCTTGAAGAAAGAATCATAAAATTTCAGAAGGAGAAACTGGGTATGTCATCACCATTGAGGTGCATGTTTTTGAGGGGCACTAGCCCCTCCTATATACAGCGCTTTGTCCTTAACTCGTGTCACATTTGCCATTGACAATGAAAGGAGGATTTACGTCATGTGTCTGTCTGAACACATCAGCTTTTTGTGGCAACACAAATATTAATAAATGCCATTGACAATGAAAGGAGAATTGACGTCATATGTAGACGAGCAAATCGGCTTTAAATTAAATGCCATTGACAATGAATAAAGCAATAAGCCACGAGAGGTCTCAGGTTACCGGGTATTTTACAATGGCTGGGAGGCATAGGCAGACCGGACGCGTTTCTAAATACGTCCTTGTTTATAAGTGTGACTATTGTATCCATTTCATTTTTTTAATTATTAACCCATTCAGGCCTGACGTCAAAATTTAAAAAAAGGTTTTCTAAATCATGACAATTTTCTGAAAGATTTGAGGCACATTTTAACGATTTAAAAAAATAGCAGACCTACAAGTTCATAGTGCGCCACTCTGTGCTAATTGCACGTAACCTATACGTGCAATTAGCGTCGTTGCTTTGTAGGACCACAGTTAAAAATTGAAATGTAACATTAATATCGGAAAATATGTAACGTTAATATAATAAATCCTCAATGTGCACATTATGGATATTTGATCATTTATCTCTGCAGAGCTGAAGCGGTGCACACTTGAGAAGCTAAAAGAAGCAGATGATCTCCGGCGAGAGCCAGTCCCCAAGGAGCAGGAGTTATGTGTGCAGAAAGCCATGGCCAATCTGGAGAAATACAACAAGATGATTGATGTAACACAGAGTGTCCTACAGGTAAACGCACAATTTAACTGACACAATTTAAGGCCCAGGCTATACGTACATGGATCTTTTGCAAAACTGATATTTTCGTCCTGTTTTAGAAAAAATCCCTGGCCATACAACAGAGATATCTATGTCCACACACAAACGCAGAAACACATTGAACACAGGATAAAATCACTGCAGTAGCAGGTTTCAATTGTAGGCTATATTATATTTGATTTGATATTTACACTTTTTAATGAAGGAATAAGTACCGCATTTTAAAAGCCATTGTCTGTCAGCATGTCACACTATGTGCAAATCTCCAGATCCCGACTCTCGACTTTTCTCTCCATATAATTTAAAAATGATAGACACTTTACCATTGCTCTGGCGATTTGGCACAGAAATTAATAGCAGAGTCAGACCTACAGTATAGTAGCCTCGATACCCAGGCTTTCATTTCGTCTGCGCGAAAGATGAAAGCCTGGAAAAAGCCGTGGGCTGAACCAGTCTAAAAGTGGGAGTCAACCCTTCCGGGTGGGCGTCGCTCTAAATGATGTGACGTAGCGCTGCACTAGGGGGGAGAGGAGGGGCCGGGGGTGACGGTCAGATCGATGAGATCCAATCAGGGTGCACGCTTTTCTGAGGCGCGACCCTCCCATCTAGGCCAGAAATGTCTCTGCTTAGGTCAGGCTAGACCTATAGAAGTGTCCACAACCAGTTGTGAGCTTGTAGAGTGGCTATATTTTCGAGCTGTATAATAAATGTAACGTTATAATGTAGGCTAATACAAGTTCACGCGCGCACATTGTCAGCATGTAGGCACAGTGACATGCAGCCAATGGGCTTATCTCTATATCATTTGATAAAGGCATATTAAAAACATGACTTGTACACCCAATGAAAATATAAACTTCACAGAATATATACCACTTCGAATTATAACAATCGGTTGAAGATTATCTGAATATCGCACAAGTAAAATATCAACTTCTTTGCGCAACGGGCCATTGCGCTGCAGACTGGCAGTGTTTTACCTATACTTGTGAGGACCTCTGCTTGGATTCATGGCGAGTGGGGCACCCGGGCACTGATGATCTGCAAGCTCACAACGCGCTGCATGTGAGTTGTGGACGCAACACTTGGAGCTTGTAGATACATGGAATGACGATACACATTTCACAGAATATATATACCACTTTGAATTAAAACAGTCGGTTGTGCAACTTGTGCTTTGCACTCGGCACCAATACAAATGAAATCACCAGTCCACACTAGACTATAGACCGATTCCGTACCGGTTTCATGGTCGCAGCCTACGTATTTCCTGTAGGCGGACTCGACGTAGCTGCGGGGGTAAAACCCTCACCAGGCGCACTCTTCCACTACAGTGAACGGCAGAGTGACTGATGTTAGTTTGCCTCAAACTTTACTCCTTTACCTGCTTTTTTACTAACACTAACATTACAAAGATGCCCAGAACATCGAGATGAACCTGTGTAGTTTATGGCTGCTCCAACAGTAGTGGCAACATAAAAATAAAATAAAAACGGAATGTCTAATATCCACCTTGGTGGCGGAGACCAGAGCCATTGAGCAATGGTTGAGACAAAGCAGTGAAAGATACATAACGCCAGTCTTACCCAATACCAAATATTTCTGTTTTATTAACACAAGGCTGCTGTACTTTATACCTCATACTTTAAATGCTTAGTATGAGGTATAAAATACAGCAGCCTTGTGTTCATAAAACAGAAAGATTGGGTATTGGGTAAGACTGAAATTATGTATCTTGCAGGATTCTTCACTGCTTTGTCTCAACCATTACTCAATGGCTCTGGTCTCAGCCATCGCGGTGGATATAAGACATTCCGTTTTATTTTATTTGTTATGTTGCCACTACTGTTGGAGCAGCCATAAACTACACAGGTTCATCTCGATGTTCTGGGCATCTTTGTAATGTTAGTGTTAGTAAAAAAGCAGGTAAAGGAGTAAAGTTTGAGGCAAACTAACATCAGTCACTCTGCCGTTCACTGTGGTGGAAGACGTGCGCCTGGTGAGGGTTTTACTCCCGCAGCTATGTCGAGTCCGCCTACAGGAAATACGTAGGCTGCGACCATGAAACCGGTACGGAATCGGTCTATATATAGTAGGCTGATATATTTATTATTGGATGCAGCAGAGCAGAGCCTTTGCTCGCTGCAGTTGATGCAACATATGATAAGTTTTAAAGTTGTTAACAGTGATATATAAACATGAACAATGTTGGATAGATATCTGTGTAGTTTCCATGCAGGCACAAGCTGCATTTCTCACCTAATTATAGCGGTGACATCATCGTTTCTCAAAAGCTCCGTTTCGCATGACTACACAGCTCCACTGAAACGGATATTTTTGAAAATCTCCACTGATTTATCCGTTTCCAAAAACCTCCGTTTGAGTGGCCGAAAACGCAGTTTGCGTGTGGCGGAAAGGCCCAAACGCACAAAGAAATGTGCGTTTTGCAAAAGATCCAGAGACGTGTAGCCCAGGCCTAAATGTAGGGTCAGTGGTTTTCTGTGGTTTTCACTCTAGCGCCGGAGTGCCGGAGTCTCCAGCTTTTTATTAAACAGAAAAAGCTTTTTCAGGCCAGGATACCAGTTTTATCTAATCAGGATAGAGAAGTGGAATTACAAGTGATGACGCGAAGAAATGAGCAGGCAAAATTGGAACTGGAACAATGTAAAAATTAAGCTGATAAATGTCTACTTTCTGCTGATTAGCTGACATGTTGTCCTATACCTGAAAATGTATTTTCTGTATTACTATATGGTGATTTAACCTTTAAACCAAAAACATTTTGTTTTAACCAAAGAATATTACTTACCGAGTAGGAAAATAACGGCATGTCATTATGCTGTTCTATTAACCACTTTTTGCACAAATGGCAACATAGGCTCACAATGCAGATCTGTAGATCAATGTTCGCTATATTTGAATATTCTGAAAAAAATATCATTATTGAGGGCCGCTAGCCCCTCCTATGCCCAGTTTTGTCTGTTTGTGTGAACACACACGATGATTTGATTGGCTGATCACCACTTAGCGATTATTTGATTGGCTGAGCAAAGTACATATTGAGGATACAAAGTGAGGGCAGAAAAGGGTGCAGGCACACTTGCGCGCCGAATACCAGACGACTCGCCCCTTTAGCAACTCGCCGCCACGAAATGTGTTTATGTAGTTAACAGTTAATTTAGTATTTCCCTCCCTCCCTTTGTACAATATACATACTGTATATAATCACTGTGTGTGTGTGTGTGTGTGTGTGTGTGTGTGTGTGTGTGTGTGTGTGTGTGTGTGTGTGTGTGTGTGTGTGTGTGTGTGTGTGTGTGTGTGTGTGTGTGTGTGTGTGTGTGTGTGTGTGTGTGTGTGTGTGTGTGTGTGTGTGTGTGTGTGTGTTTCTCTGCAGGGAATCCTTATTGCTTGTAAAGTGAATTGGATGGATGACCCCAACATTCGTGACCTTTTCCTACATTCCCTCCTGCCCTACTACTAGTACTAGCCTGCGTAGCATAGGCCTAACCTATCTGTACCGTTAATAAGCATGCTAATAAATGGTTCAAATTATCAAACTGATTATGAAACTATACATTTGATGAATGTTATGTTGATAAATAATCATTTCACCCATAGAGATGAGACTGCCTCAGTTATTCACATCTTAAAGGACCACTTTTCAACCTATCTTCATATAATAGGTCCTCTCTAAAAATGATAAAATGGCACAATGTTTTTCCTACTCAGTCTGTGTCTCATAGGAGGGCTGTGGGCAGTTCAGAAACCTGTCCACCAGTGACATCATCGTTAGACAGATTTTTTTAAACAAGATTGTTTTTACAAAAATGTTTAGATTTGTATTATCGTGAGAACGATGGCTTCCATATTCGCATTGCAACTTTTCAGGACTAGAACGCCTGCAGTTCCTATTAGCTTGGATTCCCCATCGATGATGCC
Source organism: Protomyctophum parallelum (assembly GCF_964188405.1). NCBI lineage: Eukaryota > Metazoa > Chordata > Actinopteri > Myctophiformes > Myctophidae > Protomyctophum > Protomyctophum parallelum. Next base: position 39,233,996 of record NC_139710.1, read on the forward strand.
ACTGGTGGATGGGTTTCTGAACTGCCCACAGCCCTCCTATGAGACAGACTGAGGGCTCGGGCACATCTTCGCGCACAGCCGCGTAAGAAGAACCTGACGCCCGACGTCAACCCCCGGCTTTTTAGACAGCTGGTGGATGGAAAAGAAGCTCCACCTCCGCGGCTGACTGACACGGAGGTGAGTGTTTCCGGGAATCTGGCCGTCGCGACAGTCAGCCGCGGAGGTGGAGCTTCTTTTCCATCCACCAGCTGTCTAAAAAGCTGGGGTTGACGTCGGGCGTCAGGTTCTTCTGACGCGGCTGTGCGTGAAGGTCTGCCTGCGGGGTGAGTAGGAAAGAAATTGTGCCATTTTATCATGATTATTGTCTCCACCAGGCCGAAGGCATGTGGGGAGAGTATGTTTTGCACTCCGTCCGTCCGTGGCATGTGGGGAGAGTATGTTTTGCACTCCGTCTGTCCGTGTGTCCGTCCGTCCGTCTTTCCACAACGGCCTGTTATAGCGCCACCAGGAGGTCGCTTTGTGCAAAACAAGTTTTTGCACAGTACACCTACAGATTTTGTCCAAACATCACGCAAATTGGTACAGTCTCTCTAGAGCCATTCAACGAAACCGGTCTTTCAGATTTCTCACACTCCATCCTGATTGGTTAAGATTGGCTTCCAAAATTCACAGGAGTGCTCAGTTTCAAACAAAATGCTGCAAATCATGAGCACATCGCGTGATTTCCGTGAAATTGTGCACCCACATTCCCACTAGGCCGAGGACGAAATGCCACTCAGACTGTGATAACTGGCCGAAAAGTGTTTTTACCTCTAACTGCACGGATCTGTGGATAACCAAGGAAAAACCTTTGCCTGGAAATTTTCACATCTGCTCTTTATAGCGCCACCAGGAGGCCGACATATGTAAAACACATTTTCTATTATTACTCCTTCAGATTTTATCCAAATTTCACGCAAATCGGTATACACTATCTCCATAGTCATGTGATCAACACGGAGCGGCACCATTTCCCATCTTCCATCCTGATTGGCTAAGATTGGCTTCCAAAGCTCACACGATTCGTCCATTTCGAAAAAAGCCCACAAATCACAAACACAGTGTGCAATTTCCGTTAAATTATACACGCACATTTTCACTAGGCCGAGGACGACATGCCACAATTTTTTCCTCAAAATCAGCCTCACGGTGGCGCTATAACAGGCCAATTCCAGTTTTTAGCTATAACTGCATCGATCTGTATACAACTTATGTATGCACACATGGAAAAACATTGTACCTGCATCCCTCCAACACGAACCTCCGGCCCAAATCTTCCTCAACAGCCTGTTATAGCGCCACCATGAGGCCACAACCTGACCTGCCCTGGTGGAGACCTGTGCCGATTGGCACTTTGTCTAGTTACAATTTATTAGTGAGGAGTCTGAGGACCTATATGAAGATAGGTTCACCACTTTTCAACCTATCTTCATATAATAGGTCCTCACTAATAATCATGATAAAATGGCACGATTCTTTTCTACTCAGTCTGTGTCTCATAGGAGGGCTGTGGGCAGTTTATAAACCGTCTTCCAGTGACATCATCATTAGGCAGATTTCTTTTTAAACAAGATTTTTTTTACAAAAGTGTTTAGATTTTCATTATCGTGGGAAAGATGGCTTCCATTTTCTCATTGCAACTTTTCAGGACTAGAAAGCCTGCAGTTTCTATTAGCTTGTATTCCCCATCGGTGATGTCACTGGAAGACGGTTTCTGAACTGCCCACAGCCCTCCTATGAGACACAGACTGAGTAGGAAAATAATTCGCCATTTTTTTCATGATTATTAGTGAGGACCTATTATATGAAGATAGGTTCAAAAGTGGTGAAGTGGTCCTTTAAATTAAAACGTGTGTGTGTGTGTGTGTGTGTGTGTGTGTGGGGGGGGGGGGGGGGGGTGTCAAGGGGAATGAATAGAAATTCAACTCTAATATCGAAACATGTAATATAATATTTCCTAAGGTGCATGTATATTGTACATTCTCCACTGAGTGGCTCACACGAGAATATGTATTATATTTTGTAGCGGACATGCAGTATTTCCAATACTTTTACTTCTCCACTACGGATCCAAATAGCCTATTATACGTTTACGCCACTTTAGCTATGAGTTACTTAAGGCTCATTCATAGTCTGGAACTCTGGATTTCCGGTGGTCACTTCACCACCGAAAATCCAGACTATGAATGAGCCTTTACTTTCTTTGTAGATTTTGATTATTATTAACAAAACATCAATAGCCACTTCAGGCTTATATTTCAGCTACCGGTATTTGAAAATAGCCGAGCTACAAGCTTTACATACAAGATCCCCCCTCTTCTCTTCTTCCATTTCTTTGTTTCTTGGGGAAAATATTTGAACACGATGGGAACCATTTGCACATGCGATAATAAAGATTCCTCTGGTTTTCCTCCTCTGGTTTTATTTTGAAATCAGCGAGTTTTATTTTGAAACCGGAAGTTATGTGTTTAACTCCGCTCACAACTTGACGCAGATTTGAACAGAACACCTCAGCCTGCATCTTCTTCCTCTGCGACTAAAAAAAGAAAGACTAGACTGTCTGCCGCACACACACAAGTACATTAAACACGTTTATAAAAAACACTGCAGTCTTTAAAACTCAATATTTATTTAAAGTAATGTAGAATGGCGTGCGGTTTTGGGAAGATTGTCGTCGGTACTTATGTGGAAATAAAGCGCAGTGATGGTAAGTTATTGTGTGTGTTTGTGTTAAGTTGTTAATGGATCTTTGTTGACCGTTGGTGAACACAGCAACCGTTGTCACTGACTGTCGTCTGACTGACTTGACTGTTGGCTAGCATTAGCGGCTACATTAGCATTATTAGCTGTGATGGATGGGGCCCCGCCACCGGCTAAAACCGTTTTTAGCTCCAAAGACAAGCCCATGTTAACGGACCGATGTACGGACGGACGGCGGGGGGTTAGCTGGGTGGCTATAACCAAGCTAACGGGCAGCTTCTTTCAATTTCAATCCAATTCAAAGGAGCTTTATTGGCATACATGAGAAAACATACGTTTACATTATTGCCAAAGCAAGTGTCAACAAAAAACAGTTGAAATGGGGGAAAAGTATATACAGTTGGGATGGTTGGAGGCTTGCTAGCAGGAGATTAGCAGAAGCAAATAATGCCGGGTCTCCGCAACAGTAAACTGTTTAATATGATCATGTTAGGGCGTCCCTTTCGCTGTTAGCATATTTTGTCCAACCCAGCTTCTTTGAGCCATGTCAGTGTGTGCCAGCTTTATTAATAACTGGGAGGTGGTGGTAGGTATAGGTATATAGCCATATTAGTTATGGGTTTAAGCCCCATTAAATGAGAGACTGCATCAATGATGGACTGTGTACATAGGCTGCCACACAGTGGTGTGTCCTTGGTGTACTCCTCTACACCGGAAATCCACTACATACACAGTATGTCTTTTAGCGAGTAATCCATTTTCCACTCTGTCTGTCTGGATGTAATTATGGGGCAGCAATAAGAATCTTTTCAGCCACTGCATGTCGATCTGAGTCGGTCAATCTGGAGATGAATGAGTCATTCCACCTGACCACATACACCCGTTTTTTTTTTACAGCTGTATAACCGATTGATTGAGCAGGTCTATGATGCATAAATGCAGAGGGCGTGGAGTCAGTCAGCCCCAGACCATTCCTGGGATCATGGATGGATATCTTGGAAGATCATTAATATGCACCAGGCAAGGGAAGCACAACAATCTAATGGGCAGAAATTAATCTAAAGCATCTTTAGTTGGCTGTGTGCCTGACTGCCTGTTTATTATAAATGCATATATTAATTAGACCTATGGCACCAAGAAGATGCTCAATTCAGAACACACGGAGGAGGCCTCCAGTCCTGTTTTTGGTTGTTATGGTGCATAAACAGTTGAAGTCAGTCAGTTACATAACGATAATGAGGAATATAATGGAGAAAGGGAGAGGTTGTTCTGCTTGTTCATATGTCTTGAATGTCCGCTTTATTCTGCCTGTCCTGTCCATCCTCTCCCTGGAGTGCTGTGCTCCAGGGCCCATGCCATGCACCCAAAGATCTGCCTGTCTCTCTGTGGACTGCTGTGCTGTGCTGTGCTCGAGGACCAATGCCATGCAGCCAAAGATGAGCACACGGCAGGTCACGTCATCCCTGCTGGCCGGCCGTCCTGTAATAGACTACATACACCCTGTGCTGGAGAGGATGTAGGAAAGAGCTGGAATACAGCAGAGGACTGTGTGCAGTAGTAGCTCTAACCTACTAGGCCTCCTGCCTCTCTTGAAGCAAAATTTCACTTTGGTTGTAGAGGTTTTAGGTTGTGTAGTTGCCTACCTTGCCATGATGATCATCAGGGTTGCCCCTGTTGTTGTGTACTACTTTGTTGTACTGTGGGTTTATGAATAGTCCTCCTTGGTGTAGCAGAGTGGCTCAGCCTAATGGCCTAAAAGTCTAATATCTCCCCTGAATCACAGGGATATCCCTGTGGATCAGTGGTGAAGATGTTGGCTTTCCAGTGAGTGACATACTTTCCCGGGTACGATTCCCGGGCGTTGCAAGGGTGCCGTGAGGCGTGAGCCCGTCATCCGTATCAGGTTTCCCCTAGAGAGGAGGTCAACAGGGGGGTGAGTGTAGCAAAGTGGCTCACAAGTCACAAGAGTCACAATCTCAGCCTAATATCCCCCCCCCCCCAATTGCAGTGATATCCCTTCAGTGTGAGTTTTAAGTTAACTTGTTCTGATGAGTGGGGGTGGGGTGCACTTGCACCAGGGACATGGGCAAAGGGAAGCCAGATTTGGTTATTAAACCACCACCCCATCCTCACATGTGTAAAGTCAAGGTATCCCGTCCCCGTCCATTTTCCATAGTGTTGTTGATATCTACACTCTGAATTATTGTTGTGCTGCCGTAATATTAACAACTAGAATTGTGTCATCTTTGATATGGGGCAAGGAAGAGTGCATTATCATTAATTCTTGGTCTGTCTGTAGATATACTTTTTATTGAAGGAATGTCACAGCCAGGGAGGCTAAGGAAACAGTCAGTGATTGAAAGAAACCACCATCATACTTAGTTGGTTTCATTTTCATATACACTCTTAAACTGGGTTATGATGTCGTTTAATCTTGATGGTGGTGGATTATTTGTTGCATTACTGTACATATAACATTGTGACTGACTTGTTTGCGTCTCTCTCTCAGAGTAGATTGTGAAGATAATATTTCTACATCTATATGTCATAGTGAGTGACATACTTTCTGGGACCGGTGCCTTTGTCATTACAGTGGAACTGACGCTAGAGAAGAAGGCCTTTGTTATTGCTGTACTACTCAGGCTAAAGACAGCACAACCCCCCCACCCTTTTGTGCCTCATCAGACAGATGGGAGATGTCTGTCACTCACTCAACTAAGTTTCAGTTTATACCGGGGACAGGGCGCGAACACACACACACACACACACACACACACACACACTGTGACAATATTATGTTGACCCACCAGGGCCACCACCACCACCACTAGGCAAGGCCCAGATCAGTAGACAAGAAGCCACTGTGGCCCACTGGAGGAGGAAGTTGACTCTCTCTCTTTGGATTTTCACTTCCGACGGACGTACAGGGAAACGGGATATGGGGGGAGAGTGAGCTAGCAGTTAACTGTATGTCAATGAGATGAGACTGCTGCTGCTTTATCCATAGGTTTTAACCCATTTTGGGTGAAGTTTTCAATAGCTAAAGTATAACATAATGCTTAAAACAGGCTCTGACCACCACAACAGAGGTGTGTGTGTGTGTGTGTGTGTGTGTGTGTGTGTGTGTGTGTGTGTGTGTGTGTGTGTGTGTGTGCAGGGTGGGGGGGGTGGAGGAAGTGAGAGAGAAGGGGTGGAAGTGAGAGCGGAGAGGAGGTGCATGCGCGCGAGCCTTTAGTCCCAACTTCTTCAATGTCCTTTTGCACCATCTGGACATTGTCAGGAATCTTGCCTTATCAGAAGATGTAAGTATGTTAGGTCGTCTACTTACTATGTCAGTGTGCCACGAGATAAGTAAGTCCACGTGTACCCACACTATTATTGCGATACTGTAACTGTATACAACTTATACAAAAAGTAATGCATTCTTTTTTTATCTGTACTTTGTGCACTCATTTTCAAATAGAGAAGGTAAATTACGTGTGCATGTGACGTGGATACTGGATAAGGCAGGAATTCAGGAAATGCAATTACATGCCTTGTTTCTTTGTGGTGCTCTCCCAAAACCCCAGTATATGTGTTTTGGTCAGTTATCAGATTTCTCACCTACCCTCTCCAAATAAAGGCTAAGCTAGTATTTAACCACCCTTACGAATCCCATTATAAAGACTATTTTATATAGTAACAATCTTTTAGAAAGAGCTGCATCCTCTTGCCGTGGTCGCTGCTTATGATTCTGGATATCAACTGGGTTATTTATCATATTTACTCACTCAATGTCTCGCCTATGAGAAAGCGCCCTCTGGCGTGATCACAGAAACTATAATACACTTCCAGATAATTTATTGGAATGCTACGAAACAAATGGCACTTGGTCTCACATGGGTCGGACCACATCAGAAACGTGCTCCTCTGCAATACAGGGACCTACCTCGGGTCACAGTCATGGTCAGACAGAGAGCGAGAAGAATGAGGCTGGCAGGGCGCTGTGCCAGGCACGCAGAACTAGTAGCAAACAAACTTACACTATCTATGGGAGCCTCAGCCAACCCAGGGCAAACCATGACGTTTAGCTAATAGTAATGGCAATAAATGCCCGTGTGCAAGTTCAGATCAATTGCTCAACCCACAGAGGAGAGCCATGCGGAACTGACTGGCTGACTGACCGAGGTTTCCTTCATATAATTTCTAATAGGGTAGGAGGTAGGAGACGTGTGTGTTCTAACAGCAAACATTTTACCTGAGCCCTAGTCCAGGGACATGTATCTGTGTCTACTACTAGTTCTACTGCACCCACAGATGCATGTGTGAGTTACAGTACTTTCGTTGGTGGAAATTCAACTAATGTGACGGAAGGAAAAAACAAAGAAAAAAGCAGTTACCAGTACCTATGTTATAATTTGGCATTCACATGAATAGGTTTTATGTTTAGAAATAGAAATCAAGTTTTTTGAACAACTAAACCCTTCCTTCCCCCAATATTTCCCATACTCGATACAAATAGTATTATCTTGCTGCTGCTTGAACCCACCATTTGACACAAACAGGGATGCTAATATCATCATGTATGTATGATATACTGATGTATGGCTGAAGCTTTGAGGCAATGATGGGTTGATGTGATATGGTATTTTAACATATCCAACATATCTACTGGTGTTGCAATGCTGTATCTACTGCAACAATTATCTTGACTATCTTGAGTGTTTGCTCGTTACAGTGTTCTGACTGAGCTCATGGGATTGTCGTTATCTGGGTTATCATGTCAAACAAAGGACTGCTACTGTTATCTGTTTTAATATTAGGATGGCGTGTGGTGTGGTCACCACAAGCCAGCTTTAACATTAAATGCAGACCTACAGTAAGGTCGAATACAAAGAAAAATAAGCGCTACGTGCGTGGAATCTCAGAAAACAGATGCTCGTAGGAGAGGGAACAAAGTTTAAGAAGCCTTTATTATAATGGCATCAAAAAGACGTCCGTGTTTTTAGTTGTTAAGCCTGCATCAGGGTCCAATAGTTAAGGTCCTTGGCTTGCAAACAAACTGAAGCGTTTTCTTTCGGAAAAAACATATTTATTTTTGCAATGGCTATATTGTCATGCAAAGTTGCAAACCCTGCCCATAGTAACTACTACATTTAGAGGATAGTATGTATGGGTGTAGCATAGGTTCCAACATACTACCAGACCAGTCTGACAGTCATTAGTCCGACACCCTACCCCTAAGGCCTAACCTAACCCTGACCGCACGCGGGATGCAAAAACTGCCCTTTTTTGATTACTTAGTTTCAACCAGACTTACAGTTAATTAATTTGATGAATGCATTGGATGACAATATCCATTTATTAAATGAATGATAAGGCTTAATCAGGCTACTGGTTATATTAGCTCCTTCTCAAGACAAAGAGCTCTCAGTACATGAACACAAGGGTCCACTTCCTCAATAAAGCAACCATCCTGCCTGCTAGCTTCTCTTCGTCTCACATATCAGATTCCTATCCTGCCATAGCCGTTGTGCACACAGTGTTCCACATTTTGATTTTGTTTAGTCAGTCTTTTAATTTAAAAGTAGTTTTATTCATATTTTAGTCATCTGAAAAGTTTTAGTTTTAGTCTAATTTTTGTCGACTAAATTGTAAATATAAGATTTTAGGCGACTAAATCTACAGTGGATTTTGTCGACATTTTCTTCTATTTTGGCAGGCCTCGATGGCGTCGACTCATAATGGCTCATTTCACACTTGTTTGGTTGCATGCTGAAAATAGCCGATCCGCAAGCTCACAACGCGTCGTGAGCTTGTAGCTCTGCTATTTTCAGAGGGCAACACCCGAGTGCACCCAAACATAAAATGACTTGTCTTTTAGTTCTAGTGGATCTCTTCTCCACTAGTCCCCTCACTAACATGACTGGTGTAGAACCGTTATGTGAATTAGAAAATATGTTGTTTTACCCGTCTGTAAAACAACTACATTTGTCTAAGACAAATTTCTTCCTCGGGAGACAAATAATAAAGAACCTTGAACCTTGAACTGCCCTTTCCAGACCATGAATGCAGCATTTACTATGGTGAAAGAAATGCAAATGCCACTCCTTTCCATGCCATTACCGGAGTCTCCTGAACTTGAACACAGCATTTTGCGTTGAACAAATTTGTTTAGAAATCCATGTCGTACACACCATCTAGTCACTAGTCTCCACTAGCTAAAGAGTGCTGGGTTGTGCCCCGAACATAGCTGTTCTACAAGCTCTCAAAGCACAGCGAGTCGCGGCGTGTTGTGAGCTTGTAGATCTGCTATTTCCGCTATTTTTGTCCAAAAGTGCCCTCTTGTGGGATTTCAGCCCCTGACCCTCTAAGTTCTAACACTCTCTGCATGTCCCTGTTTGAATAATGCATAGCTGCGGTCAGGCCTTGGATACAACATGGGTGACGATGACAGTGTGACATGATATTCACATCTGACATCTCCATGTTGTCACGTTTTCTCTGTTTGAATTATGGATAGAGACAGAATAACAGAGCTGCGGTGCTCAGGCCTTCTTGGACACAGCATGGGTGACAATGTGACATGGTGATATTCACATCTCCAATTCTCCATGTTGTCACGCTTTTCTCTAAACGTTCTTAACCAGTCAAGCCCTATTTTATACTGTAAAACACATCCACAAGCACAGTCGGGGAAAGAAAGAAAAAAAAAATATATTTTTTTACCGCGGTAATGAACCCGATACCATGGTATGCGTTACATACCGGCGGTATGGCGATATTGTGGTTATTGCACCCAGCCCTATCTGCTATATATTGTTTCATAACCAACCAACGTGCTATTTATATAGCTACAATCTAAAATGACACAGATGCTTTCCTGGTTTTATGGAGAAGCTGCTATGGTCTGAGATGGAGGGGATTGTAATCGCCACATAATATATAAGCTCGATATTGATTTAATGTAATTGTCATTGTACACATTTGATATGAATATGATTCCCATTAGCAGCCCTCCCGGCCGGGCTTTAGGAAGGCGGCCTGGCCGGCTCAACAGCTGGTGGGATTACAGTCATTAAAGGTTACACCACCACCAAGCTGCCTGCAGCTGTGTTTGCCTCTATTCCCACTGATGCTGTCAAGCAGCTGCTGAATCAGACCCTAATTAGGGGTGGGAAGAATCCGGAACCGCAGGCACTGGGTCCGACAACATTGAGGAACCGGCATCGGTTCCATCGCATTTAAGGAACCGTTTCCAAAGACTGTGTTGATCACACTGTGAGAGCTGCCGGCTGGAATAATAATAATAATAATGATGCATTTTATTTATAAAGCGATTTACATTCTTACGAATCTCAAAGTGCTACAAAGCATGGCAAAAGAAAGAAAATACAATACAATAAAAGAAGTGTAAGCATTAGCAGTAAAACATGTTTAGGGAAAAGCTTTCTTAAAAAACGTGGGTCTTAAGTCCATTCTTAAAAGAGTCAGTGGACTGTGGTGTTCTCAGGTGAATAGGGAGAGAGTTCCACAGACATGGGGCTGTGTGGCAGAAGGCCCGGCCGCCCATGGAGGTTGGTGTGGGGGACGGGGAGAAGATGGGTGTTGGAGGAGCGTTTTCATGTGTCTGCTGGCCTATTCACAGTCCAGTTTTCAGTGAAGAGCTGGTTAGTAAAAACAGAGAGACATGTCGTGTGAGCGGTGACCACTGCGGCGTTATGCCATGCTGTTGTTTGTGGTGGTCACCTGACTCACCTCTTCACTGAAAGCTGGTCTATGAATTGGCCTTTAGTCTGCTCTGTGCTGTACAATTACAATAAAAGTGGCTCTCAAAGTTACAAGTTTTACGGTAATTTCAAAAGGACCACCAATTACCCTTGAGAGTGTGTATACTCCATTTAGATCCATGTGTTGGAGTTACAGACCATTTGGAATAGGAATCGTTAAGGAAGCAGAATTGTTGATGCCGGGAATCGAACCTGCGACCTTATGTTCCCCAGGTAGCCTCTACCCTTTTTGTCTATGGCACGGCCTATACAGGCTGAAGCTGTGCTTTCTTTTCTTACTTCTGCCATGGTTGATGCCTAAGTTCCTTGCATGGTTTCCTCTGCCGTGTGTGTGTGTGTGTGTGTGTGTGTGTGAAATAGATTGTAAAACTCTTAGTTGGAGGCACTATATAAATGCAGTCCATTTAGCGTTTCTGTGTTGTTGCTCAAGCACGGCACATTGGTTCTGTTGAAGCGTTTGTCTTGTGACTCGAGCACATGCATGCATCACACAAACGGATCTTTTATGGACCGCAGTCTGGCCTACAGTTGTAGGGCTTGCTTAATGCTTATTATTATACTGCCGTTCATTTGCAGAACATGTAGGGCTTGTACAAAGCAGGGTTAGACTACCGTTCATTTACACAGCATTCCATGATGACTAGTACTACTAGCTCTGGTCCACAGCTCTAATGCGTTTCATTTAGAGCTATGTTACTCTCAACTTCCGCCGCTCGCATGAATGCAGACCAGCCTCTACTCTTTGGCGTAAATAAAAATAACGTTTTTGCTACTCACCAAAACAAAGGCGAGTTGTGTCATTAGAAAGCCTACTTTCTAATGACACCGGAAAAAATATTTTTAGTTACTCCGCTGCGCCCTCTACTGATATTGCCCAGAGAACTGCCTCATAGAGAATATTCTTCCTCCGGTGAAAAGAAATCCCTTTCTGGCCAAAAAGTACCGTTTATACGTGTGGTGGGGGGCTCAGAGTGCGTCCACTAAGGAAAGTAGGCTTTCTAATGACACAACCCGCCTTTGTTTTGGTGAGTAGCAAAAACATTCGTTTTATTTACGCCAAAGAGGAGAGGCTGGTCTGATTTCGATTTGAGATTTAAAACTGAAAGTCCCATAGCCTTACTGCGCAGGGCAGAATTGTAGAAGCAGTAGAAGGCTATGGACCAGAGCTAGATGACTACTTACATTTTGGAACTTAGGTGAATTTTCATTTAGTCTGGTGTCTCTATTATTTTGTGTTTTTTGGGGGGCATGTCATATTGTTATTCTAGGTGACAAGCTGGCAATGCATCACAGTGCAACCTTGTAGATCAGCTATGTTCACTATTTTCTTAAAGCTGCTATAAGCAATAATATGTCAACATTTTAATGACCTTGTTATTTTATTTTTTGGTATTCAGACAGCCAGCAATGAGTAAAACGCTTCCAAAAACAATTTAGTCTCTGTGACACATCTAGGGGCCACAATCTGCATTCAAAGATTTTCCTAGAAGCTTTGTCATTGGTCGATTAAGCCTGTCTAATTCCTGATTGGTTAGTCATTTCGAGCTGGGGTTCTAGGAACATCTTTGAATGCAGATTGTGGCCCCTGTCTCAGAGACAAAAACAAAGACACCACTCGCTCGGTGGTGTCTCACGTGGCTCAAGTTAGCTTGAGACGGCGCTGCGGTCTAGTCCATAGAGTTAATATATTTAGGTCTAGTCCGCAGTTGTTGTAGGCGAGAGGCACTTCCGTGTTGGCCACAGAAGCGGGCCGGTGGTTATAAGCACAACCCGTGTAGGGTTTAGAATGTCGCGACTGATACACCTGAGTAAGCAGCGTGTGTTTGTGTGACTCCTCCCACAGGGCGGATCCACCAGGCGATGGTGACCTCGCTGAACGAGGACAACGAGAGCGTCACGGTGGAGTGGATCGAGAACGGAGACACCAAAGGGAAAGAGGTAAAAAAAAACAGCCTCAAAGCGGGGATTCACTGAAGATTCCTCTGGGGACGGGCCCATTGGCAAGAGAGTATGCGGAAGCTGGAGAAATCAGAAAATGACTGGGGGGCCAATCGGTGATTGCGTTTCACCGTACAACAGTGAAAAGCAGCCTCTGATTGGTTCATGTGTGTGTATATATGATGTCGTAACATTCAAAACGGCAATGGCTGCCCTCAGCGCAACAAGTTTAAAAGTTTCCACAGAAATGATAAGAACAGCAGTCATTTCAGATATAGACTCTGACATATATCCGACATATCTCGCTCACGTAGAGAGTAGAAACTAAACAGACCCTTGTTGTTTTTTATCTTTCATGCATGAGGAGCAGACTATAGAGCACTGTGTGGTGACGTCGGCTTTTTGTTACGCTGATTGGCTAGATGGATCTGTCTGTCAAGGCAACTACTAACGCCCACTTTCCATGCTGCCAACGGGCCCGACCCCAGACTCGTATGCGGGGAGACGGCTTCAGTGAATCCCCGCTATGAGGCTGGCCACGCCAGGCTAGTAAAAACCTGAATAATGCATATCTGGAGAGACATTCAGGAGACACTGTCAGCCAAGTGCACACATTGTTTTCCATCCCAGCCTGATGACAGCCTCTCCACCCTGACGCACACACGTCAAGCTGCCAGGGGTCTGTGACTGGAGTCGCATAAACATCTTGATGATGTCAGGATACTCCATGTAGGGATTTTGCAGATGTGTGTGTATATATATATATATATTTAAAGAAATGGACTCTGCGTCCTCTTAACAATACACATGCCCAAGTTTGAAGTCGGGATATGCTGGTGACACACTCATATATAGATACTGTACATATACTATAGAATGAATTATATTATTAGACAATCATACACCCTTCAAACACCCTTCAAAAACACTGGTGTTTTGATTTTGCTACAGAAACGGCTGTGATATCTGTGACTGTTTATCTTTATCGGATCTTTAACACGATTGAATACACTGGGGTTATCAGTGTCTGTAATGATAAAGGTCTCCTCTCTCTGAACAGATCGACTTGGAGAGTATATTTTCTCTAAACCCAGATGTCGCCCCGGATGAGGAGATCGTCCCGAGCCCCGAGACCCCACCGCCTCCCACTCCCACCTCCGTTAGTAAAATCAGTAAAATTGCAAAGGTAAGAATACGCCGCAGTATCTGTCCAGGTATAGCAGTTGCTTGGTAACCACCTCTCCCTCACAATTCAATTCAAATGAGCTTGCTTCATTGGCATGAGAGGGGCACCGCATTGTGTAATTTGTCTAAACAAATGTTGTATATGTTATATACATGTTATACAGGGTATAAAGCTTTGAATAACGGCAATATTTTCCAGTCACTTTGGGACCAATAGCAGCATTCTTTCTCCCAACTATTTAAGTAGTATACAAACAAAAAAAATGTTTTTAAACTTAAAGGTAACGGCCTTGTTTACATGTGCAGTATGTCTAGTATGTCTACTCTGTGCAGCTAGTAGTCCTTAGGGTGGCTAACCTTATTTTATCGCCACTGTTCACAAATCTTGCTGCTGTGTTGTTGCATATTGTTGTATTTCTCCCAATAAGTATGGGTGTTTTTTTGTCTTTGGTCATAGTTTCAAACTCAATGAGGGTGTTTATAATCTGTGGGAAGTATGTGTCTCTGAAGTCTTGTTTTAGTGTCCAGTTGGATAGAAAGTCCACATTTTGGGTGCATATAGTCTGTCTTCCCTTGGGAGCGCTAGACTAAAACTTTAGGAAGGGACTAGTGGACAAGAGATCACTAGTCCTTTTACAATTAGTTGCATGCTGAAAATAGCTGAAAATAGCTGATCTACAAGGTCACAACAGAAAACCAGCCAAACAGTCTGTCTGTGGCAGCCTTTTCTCTGTTCTCTATCCTCACATGGCTTCTCTTGACCCCACAGAGCAGCTGTAAGGACGACTCGTGTAGAATGCTTGATTGCAGCTAAACTGCTTTGTCATGCCAGACCGATGGCATGGCTCCACTTGGCGTGGACCTCTGTACTGAGAGTATTGGATCCTCTTAAGTAAAACGGCCAATTGGACCGCAGTATTTGTGTCCGGCAGAGACCAGCTAACTCAATTTATTCAGTTTTTTAATTTTAAAAAGTGCTTCTGACAAAACCACTTGAGCTAACTAACTCCATTGGACCCTCAAACTGTCCGCTAAAGCAGCTAACTCAGGGCACGGTGGCACAGTTGGTAGTGCTGTCGCCTCACAGCTAGAAGGTCCTGGGTTCGATTCCCGCTCGGGATGCTGTGGGCGCTGGCGGCGTGTTTCTTCCTCCGCGTCATCAGTGCCCATACCTGAGGCGGTGTTGGTGAAAGGGCCTTTCTGTGTGGAGTTTGCATGTTCTCCCCGTGTCCCCTAGGGTAGGTACCCTCACAAAAACATGCAGTAATCCTGGTCTCTAAACTGCCTCCCCCTGGCCAGCCGGGGCACCTGATGGAGGGGAATGGAACTGGTTGGAATAACGTGTTCCTTCCACGCGCTACGTCCAACCAGGGAAACTCCCCCCTGTCAGGTGTAAAGGAGCAACTTGGACACTCATGCATGAAGGAAGCATGAGTTCAAGTCCGTTGCTCTCCCCAGGTTGGCGGAGGGTGTGTAGAGCCCAGGATCACATTAGATTTAAAAAAAAAAAGCAGCTAACTCCACCACCACATCTCTCATGGAAGTAATTGACAATACATAAAGTCACAATACCAACTTTGATGAGGCAGTATTGCTTTGTTTTAAAAATATAAGGTTTCTTTCATTTCCCCCCATTTCCTGATAAATGAACATTTTGGAGTTGCCCTTGGTTTGCGCCCGACAGCCAGAGATATGGTGCTATGGTTTTGGACTGCATGCGCCCCAGCCAGTGTTGAACCCTACAGATTTTAGAAGGCATTTACCGGCTTCAGGTCTTAATATAATGACTAATATAAGTACACAACACACAGGGAGCACACACGCAGGACATTCAGACCGCAGGATCATACGTTTAAGGTAGAATGTGACAAAATTAATCAATATTTCAATGTGTAGAAGATGATGATGATGTTCTCGTATTTCAATATTGAAGTTTGTGTTGTTCTTCTCTTGCAGAACCGTCGCACAATAGCACCGTCTAAGAGTGAAGCTCCATCCAGAGATAACAGAGGTAGCATTCGCCTCATCTGCTTGTATTGAATTACTGATTCATCTAAAGAGATTTAGACCAGTGTTGATTTCGTCGGCTAAAACTAGGCTGAAAAATGTTCGTCGACTACCTTTTTTTTTGCTGATAAACTACATGGAAACTAAATGAAAACTAAGCTATGACTAAAACTAAGACTAAATATACTGACAATTTCGTGAACAAATAAATGGGGGGGCTTTCAGAGTAAAAGCTGCCATATCTGCCCGGCACATCCCCGAGCTCCTATTTTGAAAGAAATCCCGGCGCTGATTGTGTTAATTAGACTTTTGCTGTGTGGTGTTGTCGTTGTTTGTTAGTGGTGGTGACCCGAGCCAGACCGCCGCCCCCGCAGCCTGAGCCTGCACCCCCTCCCCCGGCCCCCATCCAGCAACCCGCACAGCTAACACAGGCCCAGACAGCCCAGCAGCTACAGAATGGTACGTCATGTTCATTTGACCTGTCCTGGGGCCATGATAATATGTGTGTTATAATGTTTCAGTCATGTTCATTTGACCTGTCCTGGGGCCATGATAATATGTGTGTTATAATGTTTCAGTCATGTTCATTTGACCTGTCCTAGGGCAGTTGGTTCCCAAACTTGTTCATGTCAAGGACCCCCAAAATGATACTCACTGCCCCCCCCCCCCCCCCCCTATTTTAACTACCTCAAGGACCCCTGGGAACCCTACTTTGGGAACCACTGTCCTAGGGGCATGATAATATATGTTGTAATATTTCTATCATCTTCATTTCACCTGTCATAGGGCCATGATAAATTATGTGTAAAAAATAACTTTGATTCTAGAACTGGTTCCATTTTTTTTAAACAATACATTTATTGCATTTTCCTTTTTTGAGGGGTACTAGCCCCTCCTATATACAGCTTTTGTCCCCACGCATCTCAATATATGTCATTGACAATGAAAGGATAAATTAGGTCAAATGTCCGCCAAATCTGCACGTAAATTTAACCAACCAACCAATCACATAAATGCAGTTGTTCATGAGATGATGTATGATGATGTATAAAGAGTGCCCCTCACTTTACACGGGTGAGATTTTTTTACACAGTACAACAGAACAATACCTTTATCTTAAAAAGGAGATGGCTGCTAAATGTTTCATCTGGTTGTCACTAGAAAGTCACCTTTTAGAAACAACAGAAGTTCTTATTAATGAATACAATGGAGTTAGATGTAACTGGTAAGGCACTGCTATGGTTAGGTTTAGGCATGGATTTGGTGTGGTTAAAGGGACACTTCACCTTTTTTTTTAAAATATATATGTTAATGACGTTTAGAAGATTTAGAACACTTTTTTTATGTGGTTTTAGATATATTAGATTGTAGCAGTGAGCCCAGTATCTCTGATGTCATGGACACTGGGCTCACTTACTTCCTGGACTACATGTTGTCTCAGTAAGACAGCCCTCCCCCTATCCACAAGGAAGAGCAGTGCACCAAAGCATTGTGGGAATTGTAGTCCCGGAAGTAAGTGAGCCCAGTGTCCATGACACAATGGGCTCACTGCTACAATCTAAAATATCTAAAACCACATATCGCACAAATAAAATAAAAAAACAGGAAAGTGTTCTAAATCTTCTAAACGTCATTAACATATATTTCTTTGCAAAAAGGGTGAAGTGTCCCTTTAAACAGATTTAGAGGTATTTTTAGCCCATTTTAGAGATTACACTTATGTTGTTTTTTTATATTACATATATTGAAATGTCTTGTCGATCACGTTCATCGAGAGCCCTCGCATCAGCCACTTTCCAGAAAGGAGCAACTTTGTATGTATCATCATTATTATCTGAACGTCCTAAAACTAAAGCTTCATGGTGATTCTATCATTATATCTGAACGTCCTAAAACTAAAGCTTCATGGTGATTCTATCATTATATCTGAACGTCCTAAAACTAAAGCTTCATGGTGATTCTATCATATCTGAACGTCCTAAAACTAAAGCTTCATGGTGATTATATCTGAATGTCCTAAAACTAAAGCTTCATGGTGATTCTATCATTATATCTGAACGTCCTAAAACTAAAGCTTCATGGTGATTCTATCGTATCTGAACGTCCTAAAACTAAAGCTTCATGGTGATTCTATCATATCTGAATGTCCTAAAACTAAAGCTTCATGGTGATTCTATCATATCTGAATGTCCTAAAACTAAAGCTTCATGGTGATTCTATCATATCTGAACGTCCTAAAACTAAAGCTTCATGGTGATTCTATCATATCTGAATGTCCTAAAACTAAAGCTTCATGGTGATTATATCTGAATGTCCTAAAACTACAGCTTCATGGTGATTCTATCATATCTGAACGTCCTAAAACTAAAGCTTCATGGTGATTCTATCATATCTGAACGTATATCTGAATGTCCTAAAACTAAAGCTTCATGGTGATTCTATCATATCTGAACGTCCTAAAACTAAAGCTTCATGGTGATTATATCTGAATGTCCTAAAACTACAGCTTCATGGTGATTCTATCATATCTGAACGTCCTAAAACTAAAGCTTCATGGTGATTCTATCATATCTGAACGTCCTAAAACTAAAGCTTCATGGTGATTCTATCATATGAATGTCCTAAAACAAGTAAGACGCCCAAACGCGGGAAGCGAACGCAGCTCGTAAATTGCAATAACAACAATTAGAATAAATTACGTACTTTTTCTTTTTAGTTAGTAATTTTTGTAAGTTTTCTACTGTGTGTGTGGTTGTGTGTGTGGTTGTGTGTGTGTGTGTGTGTGTGTGGTTGTGTGTGTGTGTGTGTGTGTGTGTGTGCTACAGCTGCGCCCTCTGGTGGCGGGCAGGTGGTGTCACAGCGGGACAGACAGACAGACAGACACACAGACAGACATGATCTGCAGGGTCTCATAGTTAGTGCTCATTGCGTTCGCAACTAAAGCTTCATGGTGATTCTATCATATCTGAATGTCCTAAAACTAAAGCTTCATGGTGATTCTATCATATCTGAATGTCCTAAAACTAAAGCTTCATGGTGATTCTATCATATCTGAACGTCCTAAAACTAAAACTTCATGGTGATTATATCTGAATGTCCTAAAACTAAAGCTTCATGGTGATTCTATCATATCTGAATGTCCTGAAACTAAAGCTTCATGGTGATTCTATCATTATATCTGTATTATCTGAACGTCCTAAAACTAAAGCTTCATGGTGATTCTATCATTATATCTGTATTATCTGAACGTCCTAAAACTAAAGCTTCATGGTGATTCTATCATATCTGAACGTCCTAAAACTAAAGCTTCATGGTGATTCTATCATATCTGAACATCCTAAAACTAAAGCTTCATGGTGATTCTATCATATCTGAACGTCCTAAAACTAAAGCTTCATGGTGATTCTATCATATCTGAACGTCCTAAAACTAAAGCTTCATGGTGATTCTATCATATCTGAACGTCCTAAAACTAAAGCTTCATGGTGATTCTATCATATCTGAATGTCCTAAAACTAAAGCTTCATGGTGATTCTATCATATCTGAATGTCCTGAAACTAAAGCTTCATGGTGATTCTATCATTATATCTGTATTATCTGAACGTCCTAAAACTAAAGCTTCATGGTGATTCTATCATTATATCTGTATTATCTGAACGTCCTAAAACTAAAGCTTCATGGTGATTCTATCATATCTGAACGTCCTAAAACTAAAGCTTCATGGTGATTCTATCATATCTGAACATCCTAAAACTAAAGCTTCATGGTGATTCTATCATATCTGAACGTCCTAAAACTAAAGCTTCATGGTGATTCTATCATATCTGAACGTCCTAAAACTAAAGCTTCATGGTGATTCTATCATATCTGAACGTCCTAAAACTAAAGCTTCATGGTGATTCTAAGGTTCTGGGTTCTGATTAGTTGCCATGCTGGATTGACGTGTGGTGTGGTGGGGACTTAACGATCTATCATGGAATTGCTCGTTCATACTCGCATCACGGTGGGAAGGAGTTTTGCTTTCCAAAAAGTTGTTGACCACATGCCTACCCTAAGGTCCCTATTCTCGACATGCCATTCATAATCCATTCGGTGACGATAATAAGCCAGACATTTGGCAAAACAAATAGAGCTACGAGCTCACGACGGCGAGTCGTGACTCTGCGTGAGCTTGTGGATCATCTATTTTCGGAGAATAGATCTGGTGTAAAGAGAATAAACAAGTAGAGGACCAAGTATAGAGCCCTGGGGTATCCCCGGCGGCGTTCAAACAATGACATAAGTGGTTAATAATGCATTTCATCGTGGTGTGACTTCGCGATCAGTTCTTTTTGCCAAGCAGTGTTGTTTTTGGCAGCAAATTTTGATTTTAGTTTTAGTCATAGTCGCTTGAATAGTTTTCTTTTAGTTTTAGTCACATTTTAGTCACCTGGAATGTTTTAGTGCTAGTCTAGTTTTAGTCGACTCAAATGTATTTTGGCGGGCCTTGATGCCGTCGTAATGACTGTTTT
Source organism: Protomyctophum parallelum (assembly GCF_964188405.1). NCBI lineage: Eukaryota > Metazoa > Chordata > Actinopteri > Myctophiformes > Myctophidae > Protomyctophum > Protomyctophum parallelum. The sequence goes on from NC_139710.1 coordinate 39,254,146, forward strand.
TACACTTGCTGAAAATAGTTGGAAAGATCGGCTATTTGTCAGCATGCAACCAAGTGTAACCAATTAGTTTTCGTCTGTGAAAAAAAAGGTAGTCGACGAACATTTAGTATAAATCGGAGCAAACGCAATCCTTCCAGTAGACAGACTCTGTCTGGATATCAGAGAGGAGGACAGTCCTAAAACCCTGACATGTACCACTAACATACTGTGATTCTGTTATAAATGTTAGCCCCATTTATGAGCAATATCCCCATTCATTCCTCTCTGTAAACTCTCATCTCCTCTTGAGTTACAGTACAGTAGTCACACGCGTGCACGCACGCACGTGTGCATGCGCGCAGGCACGCACGCACACACACACACACACACACACACAGAAATGTATCACACGTCATCAAATTGCTATTCTAATCATGGTGTTGTTGTCACATAGATTGAGTAATTTGGGTCGATTGTGCCATAATCCATATAAGACCCATATGCACAGGGCGGGGTGGTGGAGCATAAGCTTATGGCACAATGGACCTAAATTACGAAATCTTAAGTGTGTGTGTGTGGTAACCTTTGTGTTAAACCTGATACGTTTGAGCATCAGACTTCAATGACGATTACAAATAGGACGATATATTTAGAATAATTGATGAAGTTCTTGGCTTTTGACTGAGGAATCTTGTGTTGTGATTTTGAGGTTATTGAGTCGTGTTTTGGGAGGCATAGGACTTCATATAGCAATCATGAATGGGTATATGCAGGAAAATGAATATATTGCAAAAGTGGGAGATAATGGTTTTATAATATAAAGCTTTTCAGGAATAAAATCCTATCAAGGTACTGTAAGAGTGACAAAGGACCCACATGTCAGAAAGGCTTGTACAGTCATTTAACCCATTCAGGACGGGAACCCCTTTTGGTGTTTTAACTAAGCATTATGTTATACTTTAGCCATTGAAAAAATAGCAGATCTACAGGCTCGTAGCGTGGCACTCAGTGCCAAGCTATGAGCCTGTAGATCTCCTATTTTTTGAAAAATCGTGAAAATGTTTTGAATACATATTCTTTCAGAGCGAACGCTTTTAACTCAAATTTTTGCTTCTTGGGGAGCGGTGGGGGTTCCCTGGAACAACATATAAGTTTGTGGTTCCTTCACATGAAATAGTTTGAGCACCACTGATAACAGAAACATGGGTTTTTCAGAAAACTGTCATGATTTAGAAGACATTTTATTTTATTTTAACCATGTCGAAATGCGTTATAAAGTTGTCAGGCCAGCCTTTAGTCTGTGGCTGTGTTCCTTATTAGCAGTGAGCCAGGGCTAATCTCAACATCTCTCAGTAACTCATTAAATCATGACCTCTGAAATGAATCAAGTGTCTAAAATTCACCTTTCCTTATACCTGCATCGAGGGCATTCATTCTCTTCTCATGGTGACGGTTGGGTTTTTGATTTAATGATGTGAGTGTTGCCAACTTGCCACTATTCGTTGGTGTGTGTGTTTTTTTTTCCTGTGGAGATTTGGAACAACACATGCTTTTGATTGAGAATGTACGGGTCCATTTGGTTTCATTTTACGCGCTCAAAAGTTAAAGATCTAATAAGGGGGGGGTCCATTTGATTACCAACGCTGTCATTTAGCTGGGGACCACCTGGAACCCTGTCAAGGACCACTGGTGGTCCCCGGACCACTGGTTGAAAACCCACTGTTGTACCAGTACACCTCCTCGCTCTCTCACACTGGGAAAGCATTCATTCAATTCATCATTTTTGCAGTGTTGTTTTTGGCAGCAAAATTTGATTTTAGTCATAGTCTTTTGAATAGTTTTCGACTTAGTTTTAGTCACATTTTAGTCACCTGGAATGTTTCAGTGTTAGTCTAGTTTTAGTCGACTAAATGTCATACAATTTTAGTCGACTAAATCTACAGTTGATTTAGTCTACTAAAATGTGTTTTGGTGGGCCTTGATTGCGTATCGTAATGACTGTTTTTACACTCAAAATAGCCGATCTACAAGCCCACAATGTGTCGCGCTGCGATGTGTTGTGTGCTTGTAGATCTGCTATTTTCAGCATGCAACCTATAAGATGACTTACACTGGATCTCTTGTCCACTAGTCCCTTCCTAACATTTTAGTCTAGTTTTTATTTGTTGACGAAATTGTCAGTATATTTAGTCTTAGTCGTCATAGCTTTAGTTTTCATTTAGTTTTCGTCTGAAAAAAAGGTTAGTCGATGGAACATTTTTCGTCTTAGTCGATGAAATCGACACTTGGACCTTAAACTGTTCTTTTTCTGGTCTCCTCCCTTCTTCATGGCAGCGAGGAGGAAGTCCAACTGCGTGAAGGAGGTGGAGAAACTGCAGGAGAAGAGAGAGAGACGACGGATACAGCAGCAGGAGCTGAGGGAGAAGAGAGCACAGGTACACACTGAGTCAGATGCTGCGTCAGTGTCCTGCCTTGACTCCTCTAAGCAGAGATAATCCCACTCTGAGCAGTGAGTGCGCTCGTGGAACAGTGATGTAAATAGGTGGGGCGACTGTGGCTCAGGAGGTAGAGCAGGTCGTCCAATGATCCATGTGTCGGCGGTTCGAATCCCGGCTCCTCCTGTCCACATGTCGAAGTGTCCTTGGGCAAGACACTGAACCCCAAATTGCTGCCGATGTGCTGGTTGGTACCTTGCATGGCTTCCGCCGCAATCGTTTTTTACAAATTAACTAAAGCTAGCAAAATAAACTACAATGAATAAACTAAAGTATATAGTACAGTAGTACAGTAGTGCATCCCGTGGAGGTTGTATTGCGTCCCTTAACTATAAACTGCGTTTTGGGATGCAAAATGCACCCTATTTTAATCTATGCCTGATGCGGCAGAGGCTAATTGCTGTCTTTGCCCTCAGCAGGGTGTGTGCATTGTGTTTTTTTTATCATTGGTTTTAATTAGGGCTGACCCCCAAAAATGTGAATATCCGAAAGCTTTTTTCGATGGCACGAAATTTAAACATGAAAAACATTGCTGATCTACAAGCCCACAACACATTGCAGCATGACATGCTGAAAGCTTGTAGATCTGATACCCTTCAAAGCCATGTGCTTGAGCTCCATGATGATTCATGAATCACTGACTCATTATTTAATCCCCCCTCCAAGCCCCGTCGGCACAGAATTCGGCTCGTTTTTAGGGCTAGAATCTTTGAAAAAAACGATGGAAGGTCAGCCCTAGTTTTAACACCCCGAACACCCGGGGTTATTTAATCCATTAAATCATAGTACCCAGCGATAGCAGCAGTGGAGCACATTTAGCGACGGACCGGAATGTGGCTGAAGTAGCTTCAGTAGCTTGACCAAAACATTCTTGAGGCGATCGACAACAACGGGAGGTATAATTAATTATATCGCGACGGGACCGCGGTGGGCCGTCTAACACATAATCTTTTCTTAGAATTGGACGGAATGATTTAGATCAAGAGTTATTCACGTTTTAAGATTTTCCATCTCGTCGGCTAAATGGGGGGGGGGGGGGGGGGACATTTTCGATGACGTCCCACTGTTGCGATGCGATCGGTTTTGATATCATCAATCTCCGTCCCACTGTGGAGCGATGCGATCGGTTTTGATATCATCAATCTCCGTCTTGAGCACTGGGCGTTCCACTGTGGAGCGATGCGATCGGTTTTGATATCATCAATCTCCGTCTTGAGCACTGGGCGTTACTAATGATAGGGCGGAGAACTCCGACCTGTACGCTCAGGGTGTTAATCATTGACTTGCCAATGATCAAAATGAAAAGTACTGTTAAGTATTTATTCATATTTGTGGGGCAATAAGCTCTTTATGTGTTTTTTTTGTTTTTTTTATTTTTTTATTCCACGATTTTGTAACCCAGTTTTTCTTTTTCACCCAGTGCCAATTATCTAATGTAATCCTGGGCGGTACACTTCCTCTGCCAACCTGGGGGGGTAGCGGACTGACCTCATGCCTCCTTCTATGCATGAGGAGTCCAAGCTGCTTCTTTTCACCTGACAGAGGGAAATTTCCCCGGCCGGACGTAGCGCGTGGAAGGGACACGTTATTCCGACCAGTTCCTTTCCCCTCCATCAGGCGCCCCGGCTGGCCAGGGGGAGGTAGTTTTAGAGACCAGGATTACGGCATGTTTTTGTGAGGTTAGCTACTTTATGTGCTTTAACCCATTTAGACCTGAGGACGATTCTACAAATGTCTTCTAAAGATCACGACAGTTTTCTGAAAAACCGATGTTTTGATGTCAGTGGTTCTCAAACATGTCAAGGACCCCCAAAAATATTTGTAATTGGCCGCCGACCCGCATCTGAAAATATTTTGTTCCAGGGACCACCCCCCAGAAACAAAGATTTGAGTTAAAAACGCTCACTCTGAAAGAATATATATATTCAAAGATTTGTGCCACATTTTCACGATGTACCACAAGTATCGGCACAAATTATTTGTGTTCCCCAGAAATGTTGAAAGTTGAACTGAACTGTTAGTTATATGCATAGTAGTCTGCAGCAAGCTGAGCGAACATGGAACAGTCAATATTGATGCATATTAATGAACTGGGATGAGACCGCAGTTGTGTGGAGTCATCTGAAAATAATGCACACCGTCCGACCATTAAGAATTGAGTATTCTCTAAAATGACCAACTGTATTGTTTTTACGACACCGTATTATGCAGAAGAATGTATCTCAGCAATGCTATTTATGAAGCAGCAGGAGAGACATCCGATTCTGTCACTGCATTTCTCTGACTATCTTCCTTGCTATAGTTGGGGAATGTTAGCCAAATGTGTGACCACATCTACAAAATAGATGCTTACTAATAGCTGTAGTGTTTCAGCTTTCCAATGGCAGTCCCCGAGTCAAATTTGGTGAAGGAAAGCTTAAACAATAGCATAGCAGTAGCAGTGTGGTCACAACATTGGCTAACTTTCCCTATAACTACTATGTTTCCGTCTCCTTTTCCTCTACAGGAGGTGGACACCACCGTCCTATAACTGCTATGTCTCTGTCTCCTTTTCCTCGACAGGAGGTGGACACCACCGTCCTATCACTGCTATGTCTCTGTCTCCTTTTCCTCGACAGGAGGTGGACACCACCGTCCTATAACTGCTATGTCTCTGTCTCCTTTTCCTCGACAGGAGGTGGACACCACCGTCCTATAACTACTATGTTTCCGTCTCCTTTTCCTCTACAGGAGGTGGACACCACCGTCCCCAACTACGAGATCCTGTACATGATCAGGGACTTCCGAGCCAGCCTGGACTACAGGCCGCTGACCTCGGCCGACATCGACGTCGAAGAGCACAGGATCTGCGTGTGCGTGCGGAAGCGTCCACTCAACAAGAAGGAGCTGACCATCAAGGACCTGGACGTGATCACCATTCCAAGGTTAATAGTTTTGGATTTTTTGGTCTTACTTAGTTTTTGCCTTTTTTTTCCTGAATCAGTTAGTTTTAATTTGTTTTTAGAGCGGGTTTACTATGTTCCATTAGTTTTTATTTTTGTGACGACGCTTGGTTTTAGTTGAGTTTTTATTAGTTTTAGTGTTCGTTCGTTTGTCATACTTTGGGTTAATATTTGTCAGTTGCAGGATTCAAAAAGGTTGAAGTATGTGTATTGTGTACTACAAACTCAACAAAAGATTTCAAAAAGATGTATTCAGTTACCGTTGGTAACGAGATAAACTAAAACTAAGTGCATTTTGTCTATAATTTTCATTTAGTTTGTTTTGTAAACACACTACAGTTTCAGTTAGTTATTTTATTATATTTTTTATATGGTTCAGTTAACCTATTTAGACCTGAGGACAATTCTACAAATGTCTTCTAAATCCTGACAGTTTACTGTTTCTATATCAGTTGTTCTCAAACTATCATGTCAAGGACCCCGAGAATTATATGTAATTGGCCGCGGACCACAATCTCAAAATATGTTGTTCCAGGAACCCCCCCAGAAGCAAACATTTGAGTTAAAAATGTTCGCTCTGAAAGAATATATATTCCAAATATGCGCCATATTTTCCCGATCTTTTTGTGAAATAGCAGACCTACAAGCTTGTAGCGCGGCATTGGTGCCGTGCTACAAGCTTGTAGATCTGCTATTTTTCAATAGTTAAAGCATAACATAACACTTAGAACACCAAAAGCGGTTCCCGCCCCCAAAATGGGGTTAACAAAAAAAGTGTGTAGTTTTGGTCATTTAGTATAGTTTTAGGTAACTCTAACTAACCTTGTGGTCACAGTAAGGACGTGGTGATGGTCCACGAGCCCAAGCAGAAGGTGGACCTGACGCGCTACCTGGAGAACCAGACGTTCCGCTTTGACTACGCCTTCGACGACTCCACCACCAACGAGATGGTGTACCGATTCACCGCCCGGCCGCTGGTGGAGACCATCTTCGAGAGGGGCATGGCCACCTGCTTCGCCTACGGACAGACTGGAAGTGGGAAAACGCACGTGAGTAGACTACCTTTTTTCACTGAGGAGTAGCAGTGTTGATTTCGTTGACTAAAACTATGACGAAACATGTTCGTCAAGTACCTTTTTCTACTGATGAAGACTAAATAGAAACTAAATGAAAACTAAGCTATGATGACTGACTGAAACTAAGACTGCCAGTAACGCCACGACAGTGTTGTTTTCGTCGAATAAACATGGAAGCGGCGATATTTTCCTCATTTCCACACCAGATGACGGTATTTTATTGATATTCTGTATGTGTTTGTGTATTTCAGACTATGGGTGGAGATTTTTCTGGAAAGAACCAGGATTGTGCCAAAGGAATCTACGCATTAACTGGTGAGTTGACTGTTCTCTGCTCGGGTCAGCTCACTTTTAGTGCCGGAAGTGCTTCAAAATAGGAGCTCTGGGGTGCCGGAGTTGTCTGATCGCTTTTACTCTGAAAGCCATGAACCGGAAACACTTTCCTAAAAAGTGGACTTTACAGAGTTGACCTAACATCCCGATAATTTTAATTTATACGATATATGATCCAAAAAGCGTTCATATTTTGCGGGAAAGACGGATGAGGAGCAGAAATGAAGCGCCAGCATATCGATCCATTCATCACCACGTAGAGCGCCCTGGATTAGGAGATACGAGTCATTCTTTCCGCCGCGCTAACATGCGAGTCAATGACAAGCTAATAATTGCACAGAGCGTTGGTGTACGGCAAGAGAAAATCAAAATGCCAAAAAACAAAATAGGAAAAATTCTGAATATTCTTATCTCGCCCGTATCTTTGAGGGTGCGCTATGACGTCCACAGATGTCCAAGGCACCTCTCGTTTCGAATCCTTATGACGTTTAGGGACGTTTTATGTAAAAAATTGTGTTAAAGGGACACTTCACCCTTTTTGCAAAAAAATATATGTTAATGACGTTTAGAAGCTTTAGAACACTTTCCTGGGGGGCTTTATGTGTGTAATATGTGGTTTTAGATATTTTAGATTGTAGCAGTGAGCCTGTTGTCTCTGATGTCATGGACACTGGGCTCACTTCCTTCCTGGACTACATGTTGTCTCAGTAAGACAGCTCTCCCCCTATCCGCAAGGAGGAGCAGTGCACCAAAGAATTATGGGAATTGTAGTCCAGGAAGGTAGTGAGACCAGTGTCCATGACATCAGAGACAACAGGCTCACTGCTACAATCTAAAATAACTAAAACCACATATTACACACATAAATACCCCCAGGAAAGTGATCTAAAGCCTCTAAACGTCATTAACATATATTTTTTTGCAAAAAGGGTGAAGTGTCCCTTTAACTGGTGAGTTGACTGTTCTCTGCTCGGGTCAGCTCATCAAGTGTTGTGCTTTTATTTTGTGCCATTTAACGCAGTGGTTCCCAAACTTTGTCACGTCAAGGACCCCCAAATTGACACTCATTAACGCGCGGACCCCCATTTGAAAAGATATGCCAAGGACCCCCATAAGAGAAGATTTTCACGGCTCTAGCAGCCCAGTTTGACCTGAATTAGGCTACGGCCCCCTATTTAATGGCATTTCTTTCTTTGGGACCCCAATATACAGTATATTGTAAAATCACTGTTAATTTAACTCTGAATGTGTACAAATGGTCCAGGGTCGTTACAGTGATAACCTCTACAGCTGGGCCCCAGGGTCGTTACAGTGATAACCTCTGTGTATTATTCTCCTGGGTATTAATTAATATTCATATTCTGTGATGCAGCTCGGGATGTATTTCTCATGTTGAAGAAACCCAACTATAAGAAGTTAGAACTACAAGTGTACGCAACCTTCTTTGAAATATACAGTGGGAAGGTGAGTAGTTTTGCATAAACAACGCAACATTTACACTACATATTATAACACATTGCCTAGTCATTTCACGCACATGCCCGCCCGCGACAACCGCTGAAATGTGTTGAGCTTATACTGTATCTACACCCAGCGTTACAGTGCGTCTATTCACATGAGGAGTGCAGTACGACCTTGCACATCCAAATTGACCCTATGGGAGCCAACCCAGGGTAAAGCCAGGAGGGGAAAGAAGCGTACCACCTATGTAGACGTGTTGCGGCGCGACAGCTTGGCTAACAACACTGCAGAGCTCAAGAGCCTGATGTTGGATAGGAAATTGTGGAGGGCAGCGATCCAGGAATCCCGAGTTGGTGTTGGCTAGACCTCACTCTCGCAGTACAGTTGGCTATTTCCGATACAATGATTATATAGGGCTTAAGTGGTTTTTTCCCAGTTACGTATATATTAAGGCTGTCAAAAATAACGCGTTAATGGCATTAATCAATTGCGTTAATTAATTGCGTTAAAATATTTAACGCAATTAACGCATGTTAGTGTTCCCCCTAACGCGATTACGTGAATCAGCATGGCTGCGCCTGCAGTAGGCTATTACCAAAACAAACACATGGTACTTTTGTGTCGAACATGGAAAGCAACTGAAAACGACCATGGATATATTAAAGACAGTTCTCCTGTGCTGCTGTGCACCGCGGAGATAATGCGCAACTCCAGGTACGAACCAAAACACTGACTGAAGCTGATTCACGACTAACTATCTCCAGACTAGTCCTGCAGTCCCGCAATGAAGGAGAGACAATCTCGCCTCTCACTACAGTCCACTACAATGCCATTCTAGCCTTAAAACCTACATTTATATGTTATTCAATAATTACTTTAGCGCAAAATATAGGCTTTTCTAAACCAAGCCCTGTTTCCAAAAATGCTTATGTGCCATTATTGTATTTTGTGAATTTCAATTAACTATAGTCTACAGTTTAACCCATTGCTTCTCAGCTATTTTAATTTCAAGGACCCCCAAATTAAATTGATAGAAAGTAGCCTAGGCCATTTTATTATGATTTTCATCTCTGGACTGGGACCCCAGTCTCCATTCATCCATCCATCCATCTTCAACCGCTTATCCCTAGTCGGGTCGCGGGGGCAACAGCTCCACCAGAGTGTTCCAGACTTCCCTCTCCAGAGCAACATTAGTGACTTCCTCCTGGGGGACCGCAGTCTACATGGCCAAAAGCCAGTGTTGATTTAACTCAAAGTGTAGGCTAGGCCTACAAATGCTCACATCACATCATGTCTATACTAAATGCATTAGAAAACAAAAATCATTCAAAAACAAATGTATATCCGCTTTCTGTCATTTATATTTCTATTTCCACAACAATAAACAGGAAAAAATGGCATATTTTGGACATAGTTCGAATGGTGATTAATCATGATGAAATTAATTTTGAAGCTGTGATTAATCTGATTAAAAATTTTAATCATTTGACAGCCCTAGTATATATATATATATATATATATATATATATACGGACGGACGTCAACGCTATAGGTGGCGTCATATCCCAGGTCTGTATATATATATATATATATATACGTACCCCAACTCCGTCTTTTAAAGTGAACGTGTATGCTGGCACTGGGAACTGGGGTTTATGCTAACAGCTAGCGGTAGAGATAGAGTTAACGTGGACTACTGATGTACACACAGAGACATGGTGCATTTACAGATGGATAGATTTGTTTTACGACGAGACACTTTTATTTTGTTTAGCCTCTGAGCGACTGAATCTCCCGCGGGATAATGAAAAGTATCTATCTACAACACCCATGGATTAAAGTTCTGAGTCACTGAGACTTGATTTCAGTCATTTGGATTCCAATAGAAGCCTCCTGTGAAAGCATGCTACGCACTGAAAACAGCCGATCTACAAGCTCACAACACGTCGCGTGTTGTGAGCTTGTAGATCGGCTGTTTTCGGTCAGACACTCCAGAAACATGAATGAATTTGGTCTCAGAAATGTCATGGTTTCTTCAGCTGGTCGGCCCTAAAACAGATATTCTTGAGGTATTATTTAGCTTTATTCCATGTGTGTGCGTGTGGTGTGTTGTAGGTGTTTGACCTGCTGAATCGCAAGACCAAGCTGCGGGTGTTGGAGGACGGGAAGCAGCAGGTTCAGGTGGTTGGACTACAGGAGAAGGACGTCCGATGTACGGAGGATGTTCTCAAGCTCATAGAAGTGGGAAACAGCTGCAGGTAATAAAACCCTAACCACACCACATCTATAAACTTTGCCTAAACTTCTTTGCCTTTTTTTCTTTTTACTATTTTGAAAAACATTTTTGAATGGTTTAACTAGCCAATCTACATTGACATGTTGTGAGCTTGTAGACTGGCCATTTTAACTATTTAAAAATGTTTAGCAAAATAGTAAAAAAAAAAGCTAATACATTTGGGGATAAGGGGGTTTAGCGGTGACGAAAATGGAGCACTTACAGTAAACAAGAATAACACGTATATCATGATATATGTTAATATATCATAACATACATCAAATAGTCATCGAGGATCATAAGCAAACTAAGAACAGTAGAATATAAATGTAGCCTCTGAGTGACTGAATTATATATATATTTATTTATATTTATTAGAGCTGGGACTCGATTAAAAAAATTAATCTAATTAATCAGAGGCTTTGCGATTAATTAATCTAGATTAATCACATTTTAATCGCATATCATTATTTGACCCGAGAACAGTGAGAAAGCAATTTTTTCAAATGGATTTTGGTATACTAGTGAATCAATGAATAGTGAATACATAAGTTTAAGCAATAAAACATTGTTTTTGTAGTAATAGGGGTAATAATTCTTTATTGAATAATTGCACACAACTGTGCTGTAATTCACGCTACCATCGGATAGCCTTTTAAATCGATAGTTACGTATGTAACTACGGTTCTATGAGTCCTGAATGACCGCCAGAGGCGGTGCTTTAAGCACTGAATACGTCCTTTCGCGCATGCGCAGTCGAGTATTTTATACCAACAATGTCGGTTGACCCCGTGATGACCCGGAGTCGTCTATAACTTCCGGCAGTCATCCGGGGCTCAGTCCCTACAGAATCTTCTCGCGAGAACACGAGGATTCTGAGTGACAAGAGTGCCTCTGGCGGTCATTCAGGACTCATAGAACCGTAGTTACATACGTAACTATCGTTCTATTTCGTCCCTGCTGACCGCCAGAGGCGGTGCTTTAAGCACTGAATGACTTATACCAGCCAAGTCACGAGGAATCCTGATTACAGACCTCAAAGGGTAGAACCGGAGGATTCGGGGAAGAGGGCCACGTCCACTGGGTGGGGAGTGGCAACATTCACCCTGTAGTACCTTGAGAAAGTGCCTGCCGAAGCCCATGAGGCGGCGGCACAAATGTCCTCCAAGGGCACCCCTCTCATGGCAGCCCATGATGTGGAAATGCTCCTTGTAGAGTGGCACCGTACCCCTGATGGTACGGGGAGGTTACTTGCCTCATAGGCGTGGCTGATTGTGTCTACAATCCAGTGGGACAGGCGCTGCTTGGAGGGAGCGCCGCCTTTGTTCACACCACTATGGCAAAAGAACAGCTGCTCTGCTCGCCTGATGCGTGCAGTAGCTTCAATGTAGGCTCTCAGGGCCCGGACTGGGCACAACAGCTCCAGTTTGTCTGTCAGCTCCCCAGGTGGGGGGTTGAATCGAGCCAGCCTGATAGGCCGGTTGAGGTGAGCCTGCGACAGCACCTTCGGGAGGAATGCTATGTTTGGCCACAGCGTGACCCCCGAGCCGTCTGCGTTCCACCTCAGACATGATTCGCTGACTGACAGAGCGTGCAGTTCACTGACGCGCTTTGCCAATGTAATGGCCAGGAGAAGGGCTGTCTTGCATGACACCCACTTCAGCTCTGCCTGTGCCAAGGGTTCGAAGGTAGGCCCGCACAGGGCGTCCAGTACCCGGTTAAGGTCCCATGAGTATGAGAATGTGTGCTATAGAGCGGAGCGCACCACTTGCCGCTCCAGCACATTGCCGTGTTCGGCCCAGTAGACTGGCATAAACTTCATATGGGTCCCATCAGATTCAAGACATGTCGACACCCGTCTGTCTTGCGTCACGAGGAAGTATGTAGATCGGACTTCCCTTAGTGTGACTGAGGATATACAGCCTCTGTTGCGCCCTTGGGCAGGAGGACACATCACTCCTGGTCTGATAGTAGGGCTCTCGTCATGTTGCTGATAATGGCCATTTTGACCCGCCGGATATGGGGGGCTGGCGTCAGAAGGCACTGCACAGCCCGGAAAGTCACAGTCAGGTCCCTGCGTGGGACGCCAGGGAACACGCTGGCCTCTAGTGTGGGCCGGCGGTGATACGCGAGCTCCGAGGGCAGTCAAGATGATTTCATCAATGTTGGAGCTCGGCCCTTTGGGAGGCGGGATGTGTCGTAGGCCTGCAAGCTGCAGCCTGGTCTTCCCCCCCTGGATGGTTCGCTCCGGCGATTCTCGCCCGGCTGAACCACCTAGTGCTCCTGGCTCCTCAGGGAGACTACGGAGAGTTGGCCTAGGCTCATCAGTCAAGCTTGACTGTGAAAACCCGACTTGGCGACGGGCTAGAGATACGATGGACATCAGCCGCCCACGCTCTGAGGACATGACGCCAATGCCTCCAGTGACACACCAAAGGTGACTGAGCCAGTATTAACGTTGCCACTATTAAGTGTGAACGGGAGGCCCCAGTGAGCAGGTTGTCTGTGCTCCTGCACTGGGGTCGAGGTCACCTAGCGTTCTGCCGCCGGGCCTCGTTGGGGAACACAATGAGGGATGCAATGACAGGCTTGGTGGCTGGCATGTAACCCAGGCCAGCCCTTATCGCCTTGTGCGTTCAAATCTATTAAAGTGTCACGTCGCAACGGGTTGTCTCAGGACACTTTTCCCAATCAGGGCAGGGCTGCCAGGATTTCACCATCGGTATAGAGATGGGAGAGGGCCCTGATCGTTCGCCCGGCAGGCCTGTAGCTGTCTCAGGTACAGGCGTGGGGGACGGCGAAGACAGCAAGAAGAAGGCGCTTGGAGGAGCCGACTGCCTGCTTTAGTATGCGTTCCACGGCTATGCGCATGAGCTGAGAAGTGGGAGGCCGGCTCTGATGCCTGGGAGGCACCGCCTTCTGCATCTTCCTCATAGTCATGGAAGTGCGTAGCTTAAGCTGTCGGGGAGAGCACATCAACCTCGAGTCAGTTGTGGCATCGGAGAGGTAGGCGCTTCGGCACCCTCCGAGGTGCCTAGGTGTTATCTGAAGTGAGCATGGCCCTCATGCGGGCCAACTCTGCAGATAGCTGAGCCCTCTCGGATCTGCTGTAGTCAGCGGTCAGACCTTTTCCTCCTGGCACACGGGGCAGGACCAAGGTCGGCTCACGGCTGAAGGAGAGCTTCACACGAGGTACAAAAGTGGGAGCTCTCCATTGTGGTGGCACCGGTTACTCTGGACCGGCCGGTGCACACAAGTCCCAACTAGCCCAGGACGCGGACGCTACTGGTTGCTAGGTGTTGGCCATATGCTTGAGGGAGCGCATACGCTGTCTGTACCAGCAGAGGCTTTCGAGGTACGAAAGTGGGTGCTCTCCGTTGTGGTGGCACCGGTTCCTTTGGACCGGCCGGTGCACACCAGTCCCAACTAGCCCAGGGCGCGGACGCTACTGGTTTGCTAGGTGTTGGCCATATGCTGCAGGGAGGGGGCGCGTACGCTGCCTGTGCCAGCAGAGGCTTTAACTTAGATCGGCATATAATGACTTAATCGAAAAACTGAATGCTGCTATACCTGCCGCAGCATGTGAATATGCATTTACGTTTATGCAAATGCTCATTGCAGCACTTTGAGATTCAACCAGATGTAAAGTGCATCATAGAAACAGCACACAAACGTTGCTGTTAGATAGACTGTGCGACCTGCATGGTCGCGGTGGGGGAGGGGAGCTTTACGCTACCTGTACCCCCGGCGGAGGCTTACTTATAATTTATGATAATAAAGTAGCCTTCAGTCAAGGTTTGGACGCTGCTATGTAGCAGCTGTAGTGTTTCCTATGTGACCGTTTATCACGGCACTATGACGCTTATCCAAACTCCAGTGCATTATTATTTATGTTTGCTAGTCCAGAGCGAAACAAGACACTTCCAATACACTAGTCACGTGTGCACTACTACGCATTCATGCTGGGAGGAGGGAGCGCTACCGCTGCCTACCCCAGCCAGGTTCGGTTAAATAAACCGACACAAGCTAGTTTTGGAGAAAAGGCTACAACCGATAGCTCCACCGATAGGGGCCACCTGCTGAAGGAAGGGAGCGCGTACGCTGCCTGTATCAGCTGCAGCTAATGAACATAACAAGCTATACACCAATAGCTGTTAATAAATGCTTGAGCTAACCAACGATTAGTAGTAAGTAACATCAAGCTGGCCGTATGCTGGAGGAGCGGAGCGCATACGCTGCCTGCCCTGTACCAGCTGGGCCAACAAACAGTAAGGCAAGCTATATACAGATAGCTTTTTATCTTCAATAGTATAATAAGCGCTTGGGCTACAACTACAGGTAGCAGCACCAGTTAGAGAGCTATGCTGGAGACCAGCTAGGCTACTAAAAAACAAGACAAGCTATAGCCTGTTCATAAACAGCTTTAACTTTAAGCTACTGGTAGCAGCTGTGAGCTACGCTGTCAGCAGCGCCAGATACTCTGTGCTGGGGACCAGCTGGGCTAATAGGACCTACAGGTACCCAGGGGCACTAATCCGACCTGTGGGAACAAACCAGGTTGCACCCACTGTATATGCAAAAAACTGTTAATGGAGCTTTGAGCTCCAGACATACTGGTAGCAGCTTCAGCTAGGCCCACTACTGGGGGCCAGCTGGGTTAACAACCAGACAGGCTATGTACACCAGTAGCTGTTAATACTATTTTGCTACAAACTATACTGGTAGCAACATCAATACCCTGGGAGGACGCAGGAAGCTGCTCCTGTACCGGGCTGATAATAACAACAACAATACAGCTATTCGCAAAAGCAGTTAAGCTTGAATGCTGCCAATATCGGTATATGGCTTTGGCCAGCAAGGCTCTTGCCATCACCAGCAGGGGCTAAACAAAGCTTAAAAAGTAGCGTGTTTAACAAACGAAGGTAATATGACAGTGTTCTTATCCTTCGGCAAGTCTTATAGTCGCTTATAATAAGCGCTAGCGTTCACAGTCGAACAGACCTCGTATGCAGAGCAGGGAGGCGGCGCGAACGCAGCCTTTACCCACACACAGGAGGTTATGCCATGATAAGTATATGATATCATATGAACGTCTGTTTAGCGGGGATAGCGCCGCTTTAAACGATAACGTACCTTCTGTCCGGGGAGGGTTTTGTTAGCCTTCATTACCGGCGAGAGAGATTGGACGCTCCTGCGTCCACGTGACATGGGTTGTCACCGAGTGCCTCCCTCAGATGTTGGGGGCCAAGGCACCCAGGGCAGAGGTCATGCCCATCCTCTGGCCGCAGAGGAGCCTGGCAGGAGGTGCACAGGTGGTGGCGGGGTTCGTCCATTGGAAACCCGCAGATGTAGCCCAGAGCGCGGACGCTAGTGGTCGCTAGGGGTGGAGCCGTAAACTGGTAGGAAGGGAGCGCGGACGCTGCCTGTGCCAGTAGAGGCTACTGTAGCTGCTAAAGGCCGCTTAGCTGGAGGGAGGGGGCGCGCACGCCGCCTATGCCAGGTAAGGGGTGCTCTAGCAGAGACCAGTATATATGATATATATATAATGATATAGTTATATATATATAATTTCAGAAAAACCAACCTATAAAGTGGCAATGGCTCTGTGCCGAAATTAAAGTACACTATTTGAGAACAAGTGACTAAATCAGTCAAGCCAATTCATATAACCGGGGTTACTGACGTAACCTCGCGGTGGTGCTATATAGCTGGCCAGTGCCAGCAAAGACTCATTCAGAGAGGCAGAGTAATATAGCAGTAAATAAGTACACTTATAAGTAGTATAAGTATAAGTATAAGTAGTATAAGTATAAGTAGTAAGCAAATAATAATAGCGTCGACTCACGTGCTGGGAGCGGGTAGCGCTAACGCTTGCCGTCACCAGCACTGCGGCGCAGCCTTCGTGGGAAAACAAGACAGCGTAAGCTGTCAAAGAGAACGAGCTATCCGTTCAACTTTGACGGGTGCTAAACGGGACGCTCAGGTCGCCGTTTGTAGCACGCGGCGGTGCTATATAGCTGGCCAGTGCCAGCAAAGACTCGCTCAGAGGCAGAGTAATATAGCAGTAGATAAGTACACTTATAAGTATAAGTAGTATAAGTATAAGTAGTATAGGTAAGTAGTAAACAAATAATACTAGCGTCGACTCACGTGCTGGGAGCGGGTAGTGCTAACGCTTGCCGTCACCAGCACTGCGGCGCAGCCTTCGTGGGAAAACAAGACAACGTAAGCTGTCAAAGAGAACGAGCTATCCGTTCAACTTTGACGGGTGCTAAAACGGGACGCTCGGGTCGCCGTTTGTAGCACGCGACCGTGTGTGTTGCAGGGAAGCAGCGCGCACGCAGCCTATGCGAACAGGGGTTGTCTGCTTACCTTGTTCCCACGGGGAAAGAAGACGATGTGAAGCCCAGCTCCACTCGAAAACGATACAATAATAGTAGTATTAAGTCGCAGTCCCTGGAGGGCGAACGCACGCGTCACAGCTCCGACCAACAATGGTCGCGGGACTACCGGCGACTTAGTAGTAGCAAAGCAATAGTTCTGTTATCGTGCAGTTTAATTCTGCTGTAGAACTCTGTGCTATGTACAACTTGCGCAAGCGAGAAGAAATTAGGGACTGAGCCCCGGATGACTGCCGGAAGTTATAGACGACTCCGGGTCATCACGGGGTCAACCGACATTGTTGGTATAAAATACTCGACTGCGCATGCGCGAAGGGACGTATTCAGTGCTTAAAGCACCGCCTCTGGCGGTCAGCAGGGACGAAATAGAACCTATTTCCAATCCACGGGGACAAGCAAAGTGATCTCAGCGGCTTCCCCCAGTCTGGTGAACTGTCTGCAGTGTCTGGTGGTGTTATTGTCTGAAGAGGACACGGACACTTGGTGCGCAGTTCCGTCTGAAAACTGTCCAGTGACAACGTTCCGCGGTGAAAAGAATAGTGCGATTAAAATGCGTTAATTTCTTTAATGCATACATTTTTCTGTAGTTAATTAATCGTAATTAATCGCAATTAGTCCCGGCCCTAATATTTATATATATTTCAGAAATTTTTTAACTAAAATATTGGCTTATGAGGGGTCCCTGGAACTACATATTTTGAGATGGGGGTCCATGGCCCAATAGAGATCATTCTGGGGGTCCTTGACATGAAAAAGGTTGAGCACCACTGACATAGAAACATGATTTTCAGATTTTTTTTTGGATTTAGAATTTTGTTCTTCATAGACCTCAGTCCAAAATGGGTCTTTAATGGTTTCTGTCTCTGCGTTCCGTCGTGTCGCCTCGGCCCCGGACTGGACCAGAACGTCGGGTCAGACGTCGGCCAACGCCCACTCGTCCAGGAGCCACGCCGTGTTCCAGATCATCCTGCGGAGGAAGGGGAAGATGCACGGGAAGTTCTCGCTCATCGACCTGGCCGGGAACGAGCGAGGGGCCGACACGTCCAGCGCCGACCGCCAGACCCGCCTGGAGGGGGCCGAGATCAACAAGAGTCTACTGGCACTGAAGGTCAGGAGGTCAGGGGGTGGGTGGAGTCTACTGGCACTGGAGGTCAGGAGGTCAGGAGGTCTTGGTGGGGTGGAGTCTACTGGCACTGGAGGTCAGGGTGGGGTGGAGTCTACTGGCACTGGAGGTCAGGAGGTCAGGGGGGGGGGGGGGTGGAGTCTACTGGCACTGGAGG
This sequence comes from Protomyctophum parallelum, assembly GCF_964188405.1. Taxonomy (NCBI): domain Eukaryota; kingdom Metazoa; phylum Chordata; class Actinopteri; order Myctophiformes; family Myctophidae; genus Protomyctophum; species Protomyctophum parallelum. The sequence continues at coordinate 39,272,388 of NC_139710.1, forward strand.
TCAGGAGGGGGGGGGGGGGGTGGAGTCTACTGGCACTGGAGGTCAGGGGGTCAGGGGGGGGTGGAGTCTACTGGCACTGGAGGTCAGGGGGGGGTGGAGTCTACTGGCACTGGAGGTCAGGAGGGGGGGGTGGAGTACTGGCACTGGAGGTCAGGGGGGGGGGGTGGAGTACTGGCACTGGAGGTCAGGAGGGGGGGTGGAGTCTACTGGCACTGGAGGTCAGGGGGGGGGGTGGAGTCTACTGGCACTGGAGGTCAGGGGGGGGGGTGGAGTACTGGCACTGGAGGTCAGGAGGGGGGGGTGGAGTCTACTGGCACAGGTCAGGAGGGGGGGGGGGTGGAGTCTACTGGCACTGGAGGTCAGGAGGGGGGGGGGGGGTGGAATCTACTGGCACTGGAGGTCAGGGGGTCAGGGGGGGTGGAGTCTACTGGCACTGGAGGTCAGGGGGGGTGGAGTCTACTGGCACTGGAGGTCAAGAGGTCAGGGGGGGTGGAGTCTACTGGCACTGGAGGTCAAGAGGTCAGGGGGGGTGGAGTCTACTGGCACTGGAGGTCAGGAGGGGGTGGAGTCTACTGGTACTGGAGGTCAGGAGGGGGTGGAGTCTACTGGTACTGGAGGTCAGGAGGGGGTGGAGTCTACTGGCAGTGAAGGCATGGATTAAAGTTCTCAGTCACCACGACTAATTTCAGTCATTTGGATTCCATAGAATCCAAATGCCCTGTCTTCTTTCTGTGAAAGCATCATGCTGTGCACCGAAAATAGTCGATCGGGCGGAGGTGAGCGGGCGGGGTCGCCATATGCCCTTACTGGGCTACGTTCAAGCCTTGTGTCTGACACCTGTCTTGTGTCTGAACACAGCTTTGATGCATGTGTTCTGCCCATCTTCCCCCCATCAAATGTTTGGTCAAACCATATGGGCTTCCATTGGAAATGCATTGGAGTGGCCATTAAACACAGACACAAGACAAACGCAAGACAGGCGTCTTGAATGTGTGAATGCAGCCCAGTAAGGGCATATGTCGACCCCACCCGCTCACCTCCCACTCCACCCCCTCCTGGTGCTGCGGCCATCTTGGAAACTAAACACAATATAAACAAAGGGAGAAGGGTGGGGGCCGAGAAACGCCCTCATTGATTTTCATTTGAAACGGTGGTGGTTGGGAAAGCATTGAAAAGGTGTGTCTTCTTTTCTTTCTTTTTCATGTCCCCACCATCCCTATTCAGGAGTGCATCCGGGCTCTGGGACGCAACAAGGCTCACACCCCGTTCAGGGCCAGTAAGCTCACCCAGGTCCTCAGAGACTCCTTCATCGGGGAGAACTCCCGTACGTGCATGGTAAGTTCACTCTCCGTTAAAGCTTACTGTGTGCTTTAACCCATTCTGGGGTGGGAACCCCTTTTGGTGTTTTAAGCATTATGATATACTTTAGCTATTGAAAAATAGCAGATCTACAAGCTCGTAGCGCGGCACCGGGTGGCACGCTCAGGAAACTTTTAGGATTTAGAAGATTTCTTTTTAGAATCGGCCTCAGGTCTAAATGGGTTATTACCCGACATGCATTCAGACAGTGGGCTACATATTAGACCCGACATGCATTCAGACAGTGGACTGCATATTAGACCCGACATGCATTCAGACAGTGGACTACATATTAGACCCGACATGCATTCAGACAGTGGACTGCATATTAGACCCGACATGCATTCAGACAGTGGGCTACATATTAGACCCGACATGCATTCAGACAGTGGACTACATATTAGACCTGACATGCATTCAGACAGTGGACTACATATTAGACCTGACATGCATTCAGACAGTGGGCTACATATTAGACCCGACATGCATTCAGACAGTGGACTACATATTAGACCCAACATGCATTCAGACAGTGGACTACATATTAGACCTGACATGCATTCAGACAGTGGGCTACATATTAGACCCGACATGCATTCAGACAGTGGACTACATATTAGACCTGACATGCATTCAGACAGTGGACTACATATTAGACATCCATAGAAATATTGTTTAATGTTTTTCGCGACCCAAATAACCACTCATTGCTTGACTGCTATGTTTTATTAATTCACATGTACATTAAAAAAGGGATCAAGAGAGTATTGCCCAAAAGTAATGCCTGTCTTAATGTAAAAATCTACTAAAAATGTATTAATAGTTGATGTACTGATAATAAATGTTAATGTACTTGTACAGATTGCTACCATATCTCCTGGTATGACGTCGTGTGAAAATACCCTCAACACGCTACGCTACGCTAACAGGTAGGAATGGAGAATACCCAACCAACTTGAACTGACGTTAAGTTTTAAGGCCAGAATATATAAACGGATGGCATTGTATAATAAACCCATATTGTTAATGTGTGAGCTGCGTTACTGAAATCAGATGTAGCTGTGCACTTTCACACTGCGTTGCGTATTGTCATAAATACATTTGAGCTGTCTTACGTCACTTTTGTAAATGTATATTCGATAAATATGAGATGATGCATGTTTTTGCATCATCAACGTTTTTTTTGACGGACACAAGTGCCAAGGTGTGCCGAGCTGCAACAAATATTTGTTTCCACAGCAATGATTTTTGCAACTTAACATAAACTACTGGGTTTCCGCGGCAACGTTTTTGCGACTTGACGTAAAGCGACACGCGCGCGCGCGCACACACACACACACACACACACACACACACACACACACACACACACACCAGAGCCGGCTAGCTAGTGTGACACAGACACACACACAGACGGATAACTTGGATGGAAACTAGCGGTTTCTCATGCCATTAAAGAAATCACTTGCGGCACAATGGGGATGCACACCAACTGACCGACATGCGGAAACAACGGTTGGACATGCTGTCGAACATGCGCTGCTCCTGTGCTTGCACTTAAGGTTAGGTTAGGGTTTGAGGTAGGTTGTCGGTCTAATGACAGTCGGACCAATAGTATATGTCTAAACTAAAGCCTGACGCAATGCAACGCCCTGCGCCGTTACGTGCAACAGGACATATCAGACCGCCATCACACGCCCAAGCTAAATGGTAAATTGGCATGGTTTGGGCTTAAAGTGTTATTGTACAATCGTTCAGTGTTTTAAACTTAAGGATTCCATCTGATTTCAGTACGTCGCATAAAATGTTGACGGACACAGGATGGTTTGTTTCAGTGGTTTTCAACCAGTGGTCCGGGACCACCAGTGGTCCTTGAGTGGGTTCCAGGTGGTCCCACCCAGCTAAATGATGGAAGAGTTGGTAACCAAATGGACCCTTATAGATCTTTAACTCTTGAGTGTAAAATTAAACCAAATGGACCCGTACAGGTCCATTGGTTTCATTTCACGCTTAAGAGTTAAATTATTGTTAAACATCTGCATTACTAAATTTACAAGAAGTCTACACAATTAGATGATATAGAACAATTGTTATTTTGATCAACGTTTGCCTGTTATCTCTCCTAATGGCACCAACATCAATCCAGCATGACAAAAATCCAACGACAACAAAATATTCTACGTTTTGGCTCTGAAAGGCTAAATGTCATCAAACGGTGGTCCGTGGCTCAAATGCCAAACAAATAAAACGGGGTTGAGAACCACTGGTTTGTGTGAACGTCTTGCTATACGTAGATCTCCATGTGGTTTCAGTCTGACACTCTCTCTCCTACTATCTTTTCCTCCTGTGTGTGGCGCTGTGGTGCACTGTGTCTGTGCAGAGTGAAGGAGTTTGGGATAAGTCCGTCGGACATCCCCTTCTCCCAGGGCGGTCAGGGGACCCCGCGCCCTGACCACTCGCCCACCAACACCTTTGATTACGATGACTTTGCTGAGACCTCTCCCAGCAGGTGGTCACACCTCCTGAAAGCATGCACACACACACACACACACACACACACACACACACACACACACACACTCACACACAGAGCATGTAACTGTTGATACTGGTAGGCCTGTCACAATGATTACATAATTGCCTAATCCGTAATTATTTTAGATAATTGCAGTTATTTTTCATAATTATCAATCGTTTCCATGTTGAAAAATGCCAATACATTTATATAAAAAAAACTATAATTCAGAAATCGTTGATCTACAAGCTTACAACACGTCAGTTTGGAGATCAACTATTTCCACTATTTTGTAAAACATTTTTGGAAATTAGAAAATATGAAATATGTTATTCGTCATATCTGCCCTGTGCAATTTGTGATTACAAAGCCTAACTAAAAAGCAATGTAACGTTCCATTGTTCAATGCAAAAAAAAAAGAATGTATTAAATTGTTAACCACAATTAATTGTGTCACCTTAAATATGTAATCATGACAGTCCTACATGCATACGGTTCTCACACACACACACACACAGACGCGCAATGCACGCAACACACACACTCACACGTCAGCATGCTACTGCCTCTCAGCGTTCCCTCCATTGTCTGTAACTACAAACAGCAGCTGCTTGTCACTGACGACACGGTCACCCCAGCTTCCTGTCTGGACTTCCTTCCTTCCTTCCTGTCATCATCTGCACGCCGTCGCCTCACATCCTGCTCTGGTCTTCTGCTTCCGTTGTTACAGATCCCTTTATTCTGTTCTTCTGCTTCCGTTGTTACAGATCCCTTTATTCCCATAGGGGCAGGAGCCTATCTCCTGTTTCTGTAGCCATGAGGCCCATAGGGCAGGAGCCTATCTCCTGTTTCTGTAGCCATGAGGCCCATAGGGGCAGGAGCCTATCTCCTGTTTCTGTAGCCATGAGGCCCATAGGGGCAGGAGCCTATCTCCTGTTTCTGTAGCCATGAGGCCCATAGGGGCAGGAGCCTATCTCCTGTTTCTCTAGCCATGAGGCCCTTAGGGGCATGAGCCTATCTACTGTTTCTGTAGCCATGAGGCCCATAGGGACAGGAGCCTATCTCCTGTTTCTGTAGCCATGAGGCCCATAGGGGCAGGAGCCTATCTCCTGTTTCTGTAGCCATGAGGCCCATAGGGACAGGAGCCTATCTCCTGTTTCTGTAGCCATGAGGCCCATAGGGACAGGAGCCTATCTCCTGTTTCTGTAGCCATGAGGCCCATAGGGACAGGAGCCTATCTCCTGTTTCTGTAGCCATGGGTCATGGTAGGATGGGAAAACAAGCAGTACTTGGTCAGCCCAGAGGGCCAGGTTTTAAGAGTCATGAGCCAGAGAAGTCATGCTATGTTCTGTTGTCTGTGGCTCTGCATGCATGGTGCCACAGCTGTCATGATGATGCTCCCCAATACCTGACCTGTGTAACATGACAGTTGGCTCCTCTTCCTCGCCCCATAACCCTGCAGCATCATCGTCGTCGTAATCATCATCATCATCATCATCGACCAGGCGTACAGCCACCCAGTCGAGCACTGCCCTGCGGTGTGTGTGTGTGTGTGTGTGTGTTGATGAGCTGTCCTCTCTGTGCTCAGGGTGAAGGAGCTGACGGTCGACACCAACCAGGTGATGGAAGGAGGGGGTCGACCACCCAACATCAACAACGCCAACGTCAACCAGCTGGAGCTTCTGGACGAGGACTGGCTGAGCAGCTCGCCACAGCGAGACGACCTCAAGCTGCTCTGTGAGCAGAACGTACGTAAACGTTAAGCCATTAACAATTTCAGAGCTTTAAATTGTTTCTTCTTCTTCTTGCTGCGAGAGTGAGGTCTAGCCAACACCAACTCGGGATTCTTGTATCGCTGCCCTCCACAAATTCCTATCCAACATCAGGTTCTTGAGCTCTGCAGTGTTGTCAGCCAAGCTGTCGCGCCGCAGCATGTCTACATAGGTGGTACGCTTCTTTCCCCTCCTGGCTTTGCCCTGGGTTGGCTCCCATAGGGTCAATTTACTTGCCTCAAGTTCTGGGTGCCAAGCGCAGTGCCCTGCCAGCCTCATCCTTCTCTCTCTGACTTTGTCTGTGACGCGTGGTAGGTCCCCATAGAGGTCCACATTTCTGATGCGGTCCGTCCATGTGACACTTAGTGCCATTCGTAGCATTCTTGTGTAGACTCCATCCAGGGCTTTTTCCTGTTGTACTGTGAGGGTCCATGTCTCGGCCCCATACAGCAGTACTGACTCCACAGTAGCTATGAACAGCCGCCTCTTAAGGTCTTCTCCCATGCCTGATTTCCACACTCTCCTCATCCCGTGCAAGGCTTTCCAGGCAAGTGCTCTCCGAACCTTCAGATCCTGTTCAGTTGAGGCAGTCCAGGCCCCGAGGTACTTGAAGTCCTCGACTTGCTCGAGCACCGTCCCGTCTGCAGTGGCAATGGTTTTGTCCTTGGTGTTAACTGTCATTACCTTTGTTTTCTTGGCATTGAGCTTGATCTTCCTGCACTCCTTTTCTACTGCCAGTAGTAGTTCCGTTCCTTTCTCGACTGTGTCCGAGATTAGGGCGATGTCGTCTGCGTAGTCGAGGTCAGTGACCATGATGGGGTGTACTCGCCTTGACTTCCTCGGGACCAGAGTGAACCCCAGCGCCTCCTCTCTGCCATTGATTGCAAGTCTCAGTGCATAGTCCATCACTACAACGAACAGGAAAGGGGCAAGAGTGTCACCCTGTAGGACACCTGCAAGAATTTCAAATTCTTTGGTGTCACCGTCGCAGGTTTGGACCTTGGCTCGAGTCTGGCTGTAGCTTGACTCTATCATCTGGACCAACTTTTCTGGTAGGCACGTAGGATTAAATTGTTTAATCCAACGATCAGCTCTGCTTAATACGTTAAACCCGCTATTTGTATCCCAATATAAATAGAAATTGTCTAAGCATAATATATAGCTTGCTGCTTAGCAGAAATGAAAATAAAAAAATAAAATGTAAAGATATTTTATATTTTCATGAACGGAAATGGCAGCTTCCTTACTCGGATGGTGTAGTGTAGTTCCAGACTATATAGCATTCAGGAGGTGTAGTTCCAGACTATATAGCATTCAGGAGGTGTAGTTCCAGACTATATAGCATTCAGGAGGTGTAGTTCCAGACTCTATATAGCATCCAGGAGGTGTAGTTCCAGACTATATAGTATTCAGGAGGTGTAGTTCCAGACTCTATATAGCATATATGTCAAACTCAAGGCCCGGGGCCAAATCAGGCCCGTGAATGAATTATCTTTGGCCCGCGGGATGATATTTAATTAGTATTAGAACTGGCCCTCTGGTATATTGCACGGACCACCATAATACTACAAGTCCCACAATGCACTGCGAGTGCATTGTCACGTATTGAGGGCCCGCAAGCGCAAGCATGCGTCTTCTCTTCACTATTGATCAGCAGTGAAAGTATATCACTTGTGATCAACTTTCAGCTACCCCTCTCCCTAAAAATGGCCTGTGTGTTGAAACACAGTCCAGGCCCTCGACTTGTACCAATTTCTTTATTTTGGCCCACTGTGTATTTGAGTTTGACATCCCTGCTATATAGCATTCAGGAGGTGTAGTTCCAGACTATATAGAGCATTCAGGAGGTGTAGTTCCAGACTCTATATAGCATTCAGGAGGTGTAGTTCCAGACTCTATATAGCATTCAGGAGGTGTAGTTCCAGACTATATAAACATTCGGAGATTGTGGAATAGTTTGTCTGGCTCTTAGAGTATATATGAATAGAGAAGACATCCGAGTTCTCCTTCCATCCACTTGCATTAAGTTGCTCAAAAGTGCATGAGGCGATTTCACTCCTCCTTCCGGGTAGGAACAGATTGCATTCTCGGATGGATTGGCCCCAAACACATGAACGTGCTGCCGTTGACTATCATTGTTCACGTGCGTTCCAGGTGCGTTCATGTATGAAACAGCGTTCACGTGTCATCGTGAACGTGCACAATGATAGTCAACGGACCAGCGCGTTCATGTGTTTGGGGCCAACTGCGATACCCATTCGGCCACTATGTCCATTTCGCCTCAGGGTTTCCTCTGGGTGCCTTCTCTATTCATATATACTCTAAGGTCTGGCTACGCAAGACTACAACAATGAAGATGTCAGCATGATTACTTCCTGTGTGGTTGATGATGACTTCCTGTGTGCTCACACAGGAGGAGGAAGTGTCTCCTCAGCTCTTCACCTTCCATGAGGCCGTGTCTCAGATGGTGGAGATGGAGGAGCAGGTGTTAGAGGACCACCGGGCTGTGTTCCAGGTACGCGCACACACAGAGATCCCTCTAAATCCTCACATAACCCATTTTGACGTGCACAGACGTCCTGGGCACTGCGTGCGATCATTCCTAGGACGTCTGTGGACGTCTTGGGCACAAATTGTGTTCATTTTGAATCAAGTTTTTAACATTAGTTATAACATTATTATTTATTTATTTATTTTGTGCCGTCCGTCAGGAGTCGATCCGCTGGCTGGAGGACGAGAAGGTGCTGCTGGAGATGACGGAGGAGGTGGATTACGACGTGGACACGTACGCCACGCAGCTGGAGAACATCCTGGAGCAAAAGATAGACATCCTCACTGAGCTGAGAGGTAAGAACATCCAGAAGATAGACATCCTCACTGAACTTGGAGGTAAGAAACACACATCCTGGACCAGAAGATGGACATCCTTAGTCAGATCCATTGGTTCAATCATGTTCACGCCATAAACATGCCAAACCCCTACGGAGTACACATGGCTAGGACTGTCACGATTATTACATCATTGTCATAATCGTCTCCATGTTGAAAAATGTTTGACAATTAAAAAAGCAGAAATAACAGATCTACAAGGTAAGGTAAGGTAATTTTATTTATAGAGCGCCTTTCAAAACAGTTGTTACAAGGTGCTGTACAATAAAAATAAAAGGAATAAAATAAGAACATTTCAATCAAAAGTAAACCAACAATGAAATAAGAAACAGAGCAGCAAAGACGGTACCTAGAAATAGATAAGATAAAACAATACATAGAAATCACTGGAGCAAGCCAAAATGTTTGCGGTACAAATGTGTTTTCAGTAGTTTCCTAAAGATCTCAACAGACAAGTTTCTCAAGCAGAGTGGTAAATCGTTCCACAGTGTGTGTGCAACAAATTCGAAAGCTCGTTCTCCTTTGGTTCGCAGCTTAGTGGCGGGGATAATGAGAAAACCTTTGTCTGAAGACCTAAGTTGTCTCATATTCACCTTGGGGTGCACCAGTTCACTTAAATAAATTGGGCCCAGCCCATGAAGAGATTTATAAGTAATTAATAAAAAAATTAATTGAATTCTGGAGTCGATAGGAAGCCAATGCAAGGCTGCAAGCACAGGAGTGATGTGTGACCTCCTTTGTGTGTTAGTTAGCAGTCTAGCAGCCGCATTCTGCACAAGTTGGAGGCGGTAAATAGAGGAGCGACTCAATGTTGTAAACAAAGAGTTACAATAGTCCAGGCGAGACGAAATAAAAGCGTGGATACGTTTTTCCAGGTCTTGTGGTGTTAGTAAAGTTTTAATTTTAGCAATGTTTCTCAGCTGGAAAAAACATGTTTGGACAACCTTTTTTACGTGTGCTTCGAAACTCATTTTGTGATAAAAAAGAACACCTAGGTTTTTTGATACCTTAGTATAATTTGCTGTAACAGCCAAAGACTGCTGAATTTCACAGTCGGTGCTCTCGGGACCTATAATTAGGATCTCAGTCTTGTACAAGCTTACAACCGTGTGTCACTTTGTGACCTGTTGCAAGCTTGTAGATCAGTTATTTCTGCTATTTATTTTCTAGTATAAATAAATATAGTAATAATAAGAAAGAATAAGGTCGCGAATACAAGCGGCCGGAATGAGTTTTCTTCGACGGGTGGCTGGCACTTATAGAGAGGGTGAGAAGTTCAGTCACACGAGAGAGACTCGGAGTAGAGTCGCTGCTTCTTCACCTGGAAAGGAGCCAGCTTAGGTGTTTCGGGCATCTGGTAAGGATGCCTCTCGGGCGTCTCCCTAGAGAGGTCCTTGAGGCACGTCCCACTGGGAGGAGACCCCGGGGCAGACCAAGGCGCAGTTGGAGGAAACACATCAACTCACTGGCCTTGGAACGTCTCGGGATCCCCCAGGAGGAAGTTGTTGTCTGGAACACTCTGGTGGAGCTGTTGCCGCCTGCTACCCGACTACAGATAAGTGGTTGAAGATGGATGTCATAATAGGTCTTAATTTACTCTATTATGTGATGCTCACCACTAAAGTGTGATTGTTTTATTTGCAACGGTGTCTTTAGAAGTGTTTGTATTTGAAACCCAGTTAGTGTGATTGTATTGCGTTCACCCAAAACAATAATACATTTGGTCAGTAGGTGGCAGTGCAAGACCACAGATCAGACCTCCTGAGTGTGTGTCTGTCTGTCTGTAGCCTGGGGTCCACCTATGCTTTCTATTGATTGATTGATTGAAATATTTATTAACAGTTTGTAGAATTTACAGTACATTTTAAGCACAAACTCAATACAAAGACTGTTAACTGAGTGGACGACCCAATTAAGCATTACACTTGTTTACAACAGGGTCCACATTGTTCAATTCATCAAAACATTTAGAGACATACAAATAGACACTTCTATGTAGCTAAAGAACAGAACAGGAATTCATCATATAGGAAGCAAAAAGGGAAAAGATACATATACAGTGAGGGGAAATGGGGTGGGGGGGGGGGGAATTCAGATTTTACAGAGGCCAGTTTCGAATTGCAGCCATCCGTAGGTGCCCTTTGAGAGCGGTTTTGAAGGAGTCAAGGGATTCACATGTCTATGGCATAGGCAGCTCCTGGCAGGTTCCGCCGGGAGAATCTAGACGCCGCTGCGCGACCTGAGACTAAATATTAGAGCGACAGAGAGAGAGGTGTGTGTGTGTGTGTGTGTGTGTGTCAATTTAACAAAGGTGCAGACAATCAGAAATCAGCAGAGAATGATCGACGTTTGCGCTACTGTATGCCAAATTGGCATTGGCATGGCATCGAGTGCCGCGCTAAGAGCTTGTAGATCTGCTATTTATTTTTAATCCTGAAAATGTGGTGCAAATCTTTGAATATATATATATCCTTTCAGATTTATATTTACAATTTACAATTTAGGCATTTAGCAGACGCTCTTAATCCAGAGCGACTTACATTTAGGCAAGAACAAAAGCATGGGAATACATCACATAAAAGCATTTATCATGAAACATGCGTAAGCTAAGAAGGTAACAGTGGAATATCTATATGATGAAACTATACATACACTATACATAATAAACTATACATATTCACTACTATGCTATACATATGTACTATGGCGTGCTATGACTATATACAATACAATTATAGTGCTGTCTACATAACATGCTATAAGTCTAAGTCAAATGCTATCTAAGCCAACAGAAATTCTATCTAAGGGGTTAGGGTAAGTGCTATGGGCCATGATGGAGTCTGAAAAGGTGGGTTTTCAGGCTACGGCGGAAGATTGGGAGTGATGCTGCAGTTCTGACTGCAATGGGAAGTGCATTCCACAGTTTTGGAGCCAGAAGGGAGAAGAGTTTGGGACGTGTGGAGCGTTGTCCCGGCGTTTTTAGTGAGGGTACTTCCAGTTTCCCTGCGTTGGCTGATCTGAGTGCGCGGGAGGGTTTGTAGGGTTCAATCATACTTGTAAGATATGGGGGAGCCATACCTTTGGTTGCTTTGAATGCCAGCATCAGAGTTTTGTATTCTGTGCGGGCAGCGACCGGGAGCCAGTGGAGGGAGCGGAGCAGGGGGGAGACATGTGAGAATTTTGGCTGGTTGAAGACCAAGCGAGCTGCTGCATTTTGGATCAGCTGGAGAGGCTTAAGTGCACATGCTGGTAGGCCAGTAAGGAGGGAGTTACAATAGTCGAGTTTTGACAAGACTGTTGTCTGGATTAGGAGCTGGGCTGATTCCTGGGTGAGGAACGGTCTAATTCGTCGTATGTATGTATATATGCTTCTGGGGTGGTCCCTGGAACAACATATTTTCAGATGGGGGTCGGCGGCCAATTACATATATTTTTGAGAGTCCTTGACATGAAAATGTTTGAGAACCACTGACATAGAAACATAATGGTTTTTCAGAAAACTGTCAGGATTTAGAAGACATTTGTAGAATCGTCCTCGGGTCTAAATGGGTTGAGTTGTTAAAACCTAATCAAATAATGGCAATAACTGACATACGACTGGTTTTGTGTGGATCTCTTTCTCTCTCTCAGATAAAGTGAAGTCGTTCCGTTCTGCACTCCAGGAAGAGGAACACGCCAGTAAGCAGATCAACCCCAAGCGGCCCCGGGCCTTGTAACACGCTTCGGGGCCCTGGCTGTAACACGCTGGGGGCCAGAAGAGGCCCCGGGCGCTGTAACCCGCCTCGGGGACCTGGCTGTAACATGCTGGGGGCCAGAATAGTGCCCCGGGCCTTGTAACCAACTGCGGGACCAGCCCAGAAGTTTCTCAACGGCACCTGAACAGAAACCAGAACCACTTAGCCTGTCTCTACCAGCTGTGAAATCAAACCCTCTTTAAAAAAAAAGGACTTCATGCTCAATGAGTTCCATTTATTAAACCCCCTACACTACACTGTTGACCACTTGAACCCTATTTTAGGCATGTTGTGTAGAATACATTTTTATTGAAAAAAAAGAAAAAGATCTACAATCTCACTACGACACGATGGATTGTGAGCTGGTCGATGGTCTATTTTCTAAATCTCATCAATGGGGCTTAAATGGTTAACATATTATGTAGGGCGGGGGGGGGGGCTGTTAATGCTCTTTGCTGGTGTTAGAAAAAGATAAAACTGGAGGGAAGACGTCTGTTTTTTTTTTCTTTGAATTGATTTGTACTTTTAATGAAGGAAGGAATGTTTTAGGATCTCCCCCCCCCCCCCCACCTTGTTTTTATTTATTTTCTTTTGTACTTTGTCTTAGTAAGTTTCTATTGGGATGGACTGCCTGCTGACTGTAGCTCAGAGGACGTCCTGACTGAAGAGACTTCTGAAGGTTTACGGTTCAACTCCCGTCACTTAAACTTCCTCTGCTCTGGCCCGTCAGGACACGTCTACTCTGCATGTGAACTCTGCAAATACCCCCCCCCCCCCGCCAAAAGAAGAAAAAAAAAACCTCTCAGCCTTTATTTTATTTTTCAACTCAATCAACGCAGTCAGTCGCTCTGCTTCTGAAAAGTGTCCGAAGCAGTGAGACAAACACACCGTAACGTACTGTTCTTTGCGGTAAAAGGTGTTGGAACGTTTACGATCGCCGCCGTCCTTTTCCATCCATAGTTTGTTTTCTGCCGCCATACCTGTAAAGTCAAAATGTCTTTTTGTCAATGTCAAGGTCCAGTCTCTTGTGTTCCGTTGTGTTCCGGTCTGGAAGAAACATCATGTCTCAGATGTCTGTTCCACCTTCCTGTGTATTAGAGCAGTGGTTCTCAACCTGCGCGTCCCCAGTAGGGTCCCCACATGATTTATTTTTGGGGGGGATCTCCAGATGACAGTGAAGTGACGACTTAAGGACTTCTAAGAACTTTTAGATTCCTGGGGAAAGAAAAAAATATATATATATACTATGCTATACTATAAAAAAAACTGACCAAACATTGGCTAAATTGTCAAATAATATAAGAGGCAGATATTGTTGGAGTTGAGGCATTACATTTTCTTTGGTTCGGATAAGAGATACATATTGAGAAAATGGCCAATCTACAAGCCCACAACGCCTCGTAATGCAAGGCGTTGTGGGCTTGTAGATTGGCTATTTTCACAAAGTGCTTGTCAGGGTTGGTTCAAATACAACAGGTCGTTTCGAGGAAGCAATCTGATTGGTTGAAACCGCTTTCTAGCCCTGCTTAAACCACAATAATGGCACGGCTAATCAAAACAAAGAATTCTGCCGTGCTTTTTTCTCAGAGCGCAGCAGACTCGTTGGCCAGGCCAGCTAGTTTCTTGGGACAGTTGTGGTCGTAGTGGCTACATCTGTCATTGAAAACGATTTTCGGTGATTGTCTTAGTTTCAAGGGTATAATTGCAATATTACACTCGAGGCGTGCATTAATGGCGATAAAGAACACCCTCTCGTGTAATTTTTGGCCTGAAAAGGTTGAGAACCACTGTATTAGATCACTGGTTTACTAGTCTTGTGTGGCCAGTCCTCCCACAATGTTCATACAGTCTGGAGCAACGGAAGCTCTGATCCATGAGCAAGTGGATGTGAAGACTCCTCCCCACTAAGTAGAGCAAATGTAAGCCAATATAAATCAAAATCATCTAAGCTGTGTTTAAAACCATAAACAATAGAAAAAAAGAATGTTCTGCCCCCAGATTTAACACTTTCTTATAAAATAAGGATGAAAATAAACGGGTATTAACACATTTCCAGTGAGTGCTGACATGTGAGAGAGTTCATTCTGTTCCATTCCGTAGACATTCAGAGTTACAGACCTGTTATGGTCATTCAGGGCTCTTTGTGTTTCTGATGATATTATTGTCCGCTCATTTTGTATGTCCGTAACAAAACAATATATTTAAAATGTCCACCACAAGCCATCATGACGATGATAACCCCTGGGTCCCCTCACATGGTCGCTGGGAATAATGTTTGACATGACATGTACTCCACCACTATCATGTTCGACATAGCCTCGCCTCGTATGCGAAGAGAAAAGCTTGGTCACAATTTAAGGCAGAGATTGCATAGCTGGAAGTGTCGGGCCGGAACACCGGACGTCAGATGTATTTTCCCCCAGATATGATATTTTCCGACCAATCACAACACTTGTTTCATACACAGAGAATGTACAACTGATTTGTAAAGCTTCAACGTCATTTCCAGCAATGCCGGTAGAGTACAGTCACACTCTACAGTAGCCGGTAGAGTACAGTCACACTCTACAGTAGCCGGTAGAATCCAGTACACTCTACAGTAGCCGGTAGAATACAGTACACTCTACAGTAGCCGGTCTTTCCCTTAGAATTAGTGATTAATCGGCAAACACATCGGTATCGGCCGATTTTAGTTGTTTTTAGATTAATCTGCATCAGACCGATTAATCAGTCTGTCTTTACAGATAAACAAGCCCAAAGTAACAGCTTGAACAGATCTACAAGCTCACAATATTAAATATAAAAAGGTATTTAAGTTAAATCTGACTTGTCTAAACCTGCAGTGCAGATACCCTGTTACATGTATTTTTCAGAATGGGCAAAATTAGTATAATTTTTCAATACAGAATGAGATCATATCGACATCGGTAATATCGGTTATCGGCCATAACGGCAATTAATTATATCTGATATCGGTTATCGGCCAAAATGTCTCATCGGCACATCCCTACTTAGAATATACTCCATGGTCCCAGTGTTTTTGACATGAACTACACTACACCGTCCGGTGTCTCCCTCCAGTGGGCAGGCGTGGGCACTGCAACTGTAGATGTCCAGTGACATTTGAAAATCCAATGTTTGTGAGAAAAAGGTGCATAAAAATATCACTCAAGTTGTTTGCTCAGCACTGGCTAAAGGGAAGCTTCGGCACTTGTTCAACCTAAATCCCAACCTAAATTATATGGTGACGAGATCTATAGTGGCAAAAAATGAATAAAAAAAGAAAACAGTATGTATATATATATATATGTCTCCATGAAAAGGTTGTCGGGAAAACGATGTCAAACACGTCAGCGTTTCACATTGATCGCCTCACATTGGAACAATGGGATTTAGGATGGAAAATCAGCCAGGTTTCCCGCCAACACTCAAACGTGTTAAATTGTCTTCTCTATGTGTGTGTATATAGCCGGTCTTGTATCAGAAAGCCTGGTCTCACATAGTCGACAACAAGAGTCTGGGGAAATCAAAAACAAACCTAATGCCCACCGCTTTGAAAGACCCAATCCTGACACCGTCCCATTATGAAGGGGCACACCCTAAAATAAAAGGCAGTGAAGCCGTTAGTACTTTTCCTAGTGGTTTCCAGAAGGTTTTACTATCTGTAGGCGGAGATCTGATTGTCTGGCTATGCGGGTTTATTGAAAGTCTAATCAAAACGCTGTAAAGGGGATGTATTTAAGCCTGTTAATAAATTAGTGTTTTTCTTTTTTGGCATTGTACAGTGGCTTCCTTTTTTATTTTTACCCAGCTGTTTAACCGGGAACCCCTTTTGGTGTTGCATTATGTAAAATGCTTTAGCTATTGAAAAATAGCAGATCTACAAGCTCATAGCGCGCCACCGAGTGGCGCGCTATGAGCTTGTAGGTCTGCTATTTAAGAATCGTGACATGAAAGTGTTTGAGAACGACTGACATAGAAAAACAGCTTTTTCAAGAAAACAGTCAGGATTTAGAAGATATTTGCTGAATCGTTCCCAGGTCAAAATGGGTTAAAACAGATTGTGTGCCCAAGACGTCTGTGGACGTCCTGGGTATTACCCGCTATGTGCTGCCCAAGAAGTCTGTGGACGTCTTGGCAAAAATGAATGTAAAAATTGGTCACCCCGTTTGTTTTCTTTTGTGAAAGGACCGTGGTCTCGGTTCTCATCCAAGTGGAATAGTAAGAGTGGCGACACGCTTTGATCTCGCCGCAAAGCGGGTGCCTTATAGTTCCAAACATCGGAACTATCCCATTGAGATAGAATGAGCACTTCCCACATTCCATTGTTACAAATGCTGTCGTCACTCTTTTACTAGATTACTCTGGTTCTCATATCCCTGTGTTCAAGAGGACCAGTGATAATTTATGGAATGACACTCCATTGACGTATACATCTCTGCTGCCTCAAAGTTGGTATTGTCAGATACTTGCATGAAAGAAGACATCACACGTCGATTTACCTCAATATGAGCTCTGTTTATTAAATTCTTTTTTTTCCCCCCAGGCCAGCTAACCATAATGAGGTTGAGCTATACAATCTACAGTGTTAATAATAACTTAACATCCTCCAGTCAGTGTCTCTGAGATGTGATCACAGCAAGGTTGAATTTAGGTTAAGTGGTTCCCAACAGAATTGAATGTAGTCGACCCAGCCGTCTATGTGAAGTGGATCCCTGCAGAGTTGAATGCATGGAGCAGTCTGGGGATGAAAGAAACATTGACATGAGTACAGGTCAGGTCAATATAAAACTATTTGTTAAACTTCTGAAGAAGTAGAAATAAATCTGGTTGAATGAGAAAAGGTTAGGCCTCACAGAAAGCACCTGCAGTAATGAATACTGTAGGTTCAGTCAAATAACTCATTCTACAATAACTTAGAATGAATATACATGTAATATTTTATTTTGGCGGCCGGCTGTGCTACATTTTTCTCCCTGCTCGGCACAATTAAACACCCCGCCAACGCCTGGGGTTATTTAATCCATTAAATCATAGCACCCAGCGATTTATAGCAGCGGAGCACATTTAGCGACGGACCTGATGCTATCCCGGATGTGGCTGAAGTAGCTAGATGTAGCCAAAACCAGCGGAATCGACCATTATCTCTGCATTGGATCGGCAAAATCATCCGTTATCAGCACCAGGGCCAGTATCGCCATACTGGCATTGGCTGAACGGCGCATGGAAACTATGGGCTACTAATATATACTATTCTCTGCCTATCGGGACGTAACTCGGACGGTGCTGAGTCGGGTCTGGTGGCCTTCGCAACGCTCTGCACGGCGACTCGCTCAAGGCCACCAGACACGGCGCGCCTCCGTCAGGACATCAGTGACATTATCACCCGTCACAATAGGTGATAATGACATACTGAAACAGTGAGTATGATGATTGCGCCTTTTTACAAATTGTGGCCCCTGGACGTTAATCCCACTTACACCATGAAGTCGTCAATGTCCATGGTACGAGCTCTCTTCTCGCTGAAGTCCACCTCCTGTAGAACGCTCTCCACCTTCCGAGTAATGCTGAAATCTGCTGGGATTTCCTGGTGATAACAAAAACAATTGTAGTATTTTAGAAGAAATGTTACAAATGGCCAGAATAAATGAAATAAAGGCACATTTTCACGATTAAACAAAATAGCTAAAGTGTAACATAGGCTAACCAAAAGGGGTTCCTGCCAAAATTGGGTTAATCGCCACAGTCAAAGTATTAATGTAAAGAATGTAGAGAACTACACAGAAATAGTTTGATTCTTGAGCGAACCGGCTAAGTGGTGTTCTGGAAGCTCAGGTACTTACTACGCTGTGTAATGAACAGTAGATTCTGTAGTTCTTCTCCAACAGCTGTTCGACTGCAGTCGATCTGCAAAGTCAAACACAATCCTAAAGTGGCTGCTATTTGGGACGTTTCTAGTTTCTACCAGTGTTTATTTCGTCGAATAATACTGCGACAAAATGTTTCCATCGGATACCTTTTTTCACTGATAAACTAAATGAAAACTAAGCTATGGTGACTACAGACTAGTATTACAATTTCATCAACAAATTAAAAAACTAGACTAAACTAGTTAGGAAGGGACACCCAGTGGACAAGAAAATAGCATTTTCAAGTGTCATTACAACGGCATCAAGGCCCACCAAAATACATTGTAGTCGACTAAAACAAGACTAACACTAAAACATTCCAGGTGTCTAAAATGTGACAAACTAACTGAAACCTATTCAAGAGACTGACTAAAACTAAAATTAAAATTTGCTGTCAAAATCAACACTGGTTTCTACCCTGTATGTTGCTATTTGGTGGTATTTGGGGTGTTTTTGTGTGTGTGACAACTTCAGAAAAAGATCTTACTTGAAACCCGCGTTGAGCGTTTTGTTTTTTCTCACAAAGGCGATTCTCACCAAGCCGTCCCACTCCTGATGGCGGGGAAGATTATTATTATTTTTTTTAATTTACAAAAGGTACTTTCTGTCTGCCTATAAAGCCAAGCGTGACCTTGATGAGTGACTGAAAAAATGGACGCAAACTTCAGTTTAGTAGGCTATGTGGATCTGCATTCAGTTCAGTTTAGTAGGCTATGTGGATCTGCATTCACTTCAGTTTAGTAGGCTATGTGGATCTGCATTCACTTCAGTTTAGTAGGCTATGTGGATCTGCATTCACTTGCTTCACTGACAATGCATTGGAACTAAATCTCACTTGCTTTGGCGGCAGTTTTATGTATGTGGAAATTACAGGGATTCCCCCTTGAGATCATGTCCAAAAGACAAGGAACCAAATGCAGCCACTGTCATTTTTACTGCATATATCGTCAAAAACGAAACATTATCAATTATCATTACTTTAGCTAAATATCCAGAATGCAATCCATGCTACAACAACATGAAAGCATTTTTCCATTTTCAGAAGATGGAGTAATGCTAATGTTTGAATTAAAGAGGTCTTCCAAAATATATGATTTGGTGCACAGCATCACAACCAACAACTCTCTGAAACATCTTCCCTTGTAGAAAGAAAAAAGCTTATTGTAATAACTAGACCGGTGCCCGGCTGTAGAGCACCGAGTCGGTAACGATGGAAGTTGGAGATCCAACCCCCACCCGGCTATGCAATACCCGTGTCAGAGTACCCGCTCCACCCAATCTGTGTCCTTTTTATGCCCATATATGGAGATTTCTGTATCTGTCTCTGTGTGTCCCTTTATTCCTATATATGGAGTTCTGTGTCAGGCATGCCCAAATATGAAGTGAGTTGCCTTTTTTTTATACATTGTTTTAATACATTAGCTACTGTACTAAGCCAGGATATAAAGGCTCACCTGAAAGTTGATTGGAGGAGGAGGGTTCTTGGGTTCTATTCGGACGACACTCGACTCCACTTTGGGAGGAGGACGGAAATTATTCTTCCCCACCTGAACAGAAGAGGAAAAAAAAGTCAGACATTTTTAACCCATTAAGACCTGAGGCACGATTCTACAAATGCCAAGTTTCTAAATCAGTAGTTCTCACACGTTCAAGATATTGCAAAAATGTTCAAAAATAGCAGCTCGCAGAATGGCATCATAATCCTGGACCCCCATATATGGAGATAATAAGACTAGCCAGGTCTGACATCATACTTGGACCCTATGTTTGGGCATGACCGACGTCGGGGGCTCCATATAAGTGTATGAATGACATCACCGTGATGACAACGAGTGACTACTCCTCAGATTAGTTCCATCAGCGATACTACGTCCACAGCACCAACTACCTCCAAGACATCAATGCAGACACAGCCCACGGAGCCCTATCAGCAGTATTAGACATTCAACCCCAGGTGTAGCTTTAACTCTTATTCTCAGCCGGTCAGACGACCTTTGCTTATTTTATATATGGTCCTTCGAGTTAGCTGGACACAAGGCCCCACTGAGACGACAAGATGCCCAAAGCTGCCAACACAGCAGTCGGGACATCATCGTTGGTAGAATACGGTGACTCGCCTGCTGAAGGAACACCCGCTGCTCCTAAAAGCACCGCGGCTCAAGACTCTGGCCGGACGACCTCGACAAGTGGCATGGTGGTGCCGGACACTGAAAAGAAGATGCCCAAAGCCACAAAGAAAAGGAAACCTCAGGCTCGTTCGGACGATTCCGGCCCTGCCGACCCAGACGACAAGATGCCCAAAGCCACAAAGAAAAGGAAACCTCCGCAGGGTCGGTCCGATGTTTCTGACCCTGCCAACCCAGCAGTTGGGACATCATCACCGTCTGTAGAATACGATGACTCGCCTGCTGCTGAAGGAATACCGGCTGCTCCTCAAAAGCCCAAAGCCACAAGGAAAAATAAACCTCGGGCTCGGTCGGTTGACCCTGACCCTGCCAACCCAGCAGCCAAAGCCACAAAGAAAAGGAAACCTCTGCAGGGTCGTTCCGATGGTTCTGACCCTGCCAACCGAACGTCACCGCCGGTAGAATACGGCGACTCGTCTGCTGCTGAAGGAACACCCGCTGCTCCTCAAAGCACCGCGGCTCAAGACTCTGGCCAGACGACCTCGACAAGTGGCATGGTGGTGGCGGACACTGACAAGAAGATGCCCAAAGCCACAAAGAAAAGGAAACCTCAGGCTCGTTCGGACGATTCCGGCCCTGCCGACCCAGACGACAAGATGCCCAAAGCCACAAAGACAAGGAAACGTCGGGGTCAGTCAGACGACTCTGACCCTGCCAACCCAGCAGCCAAAGCCACACAGAAAAGGACACGTCGGGGTCAGTCAGACGACTCTGACCCTGCCAATCCAGCAGCCAAAGCCACACAGACAAGGAAGCGTCGGGGTCAGTCAGACGACTCTGACCCTGCCAATCCAGCAGCCAAAGCCACACAGACAAGGAAACGTCGGGGTCAGTCAGACGACTCTGACCCTGCCAACCCAGCAGCTAAAGCCACACAGAAAAGGAAACATCCGCAGGGTCGGTCCGATGTTTTCGACCCTGCCAACCCAGCAGTTGGGATATCATCACTGTTACAATATGGTGGCTCGTTGGCTGCTGAAGGAACACCCGCCGCTCCTCAAGCCCTGGGCGTGTGGACGTGTTGCGGCACGGTGGACGCTTTCCCGCTTTTAGCGACACTAACCCCGACGAGCTCAACTCTCACCGATGACAGCCGGGCCAAAGAGCTGCGGATAAAACACATCATACAGTGGCTGAAACAACCACTCCATCAGTCCGGGTTCCCAGACTTTTTCATGTCAAGGACCCCCAAATTGACACCAGAGACCCCCATAAGAGAAGATTGTTACGGCTCTAGCAGTGATTCTCAACCAGTTTAACCAAGGTGCAGGCGATCAGAAATCAGCAGAGAGTGATCAACGTTTGCGCTACTGAATGCCGAATTGAAGTGGACTCGGCCCCAGACTTTTTTTTCTCTCCCTGGAAATAAAAACGTCTACGTTTCCGAGGCTAGGGTTCCATTTGGTTCCATTTGTACAATCTGAGTTACAGACCCATAACGGTCCATTTGGTTCCTAATTATCATTTAGCTGGGGGAACCCCTGGAACTCTCTCCAGGACCCCACTGTGTTACACTGACCTTCATGAGGTGGTCGACGCGGGCTAGAAGCTGCGTGTTGATAGATAATCTACAGTAGAGCTTGTCGCCCGGCTTGGCGACCAGTCGCATGGCGAACTCCCTCTGGAACATCAGCACCGCACACCTGAAAAAGACAACACAGTGATTAGAACATGAGGAGGTGAATATTATGCTGTACTGCATCTCAGTGTGTCCAGAGTTAAGCCCAGACTGCACCAAAGGGTCGGACTCGGGGCAAAACGTTTTGTTTTTTTAACCCATTCTGGACAGGAACCCCTTTTGGTGTTTTAAGCATTATGTTATACTTCAGCTATTGGAAAATAGCAGATCTACAAGCTCTGAAAATCTTTGAATATATATATTATTCTTTCACACCGAACATTTTTAACTCAAATATTTGAATTACCGGTACATATAATTCTGGGGGTCCTTGACGAGAAAAACGACTGTATAGAAACATTTTCACTTGCAGTGTGTGATCCCTGGTCGGCGATCAATCGTGTAGTGTGAAAGCCACAAAGATATAATGACAGCCGATTTAAAAAAAAGATATACTCCTGCAGTGTGACATGCATAACGATCTGATGACTCGCCGACAACTTTAAAACTCCTACAGTGTAGGGGCCATTAGTCGACTAAAATCTCATGATATTCACATTCCAGGTGACTAAAATGTGAAACTAAATTAAAACAATTCAAGAGACTATGACTAAAACTAAAATCCTCTGCCAAAAACAACACTGCTCAACACAACCCAGGTCTAATCGCCCGCGGGCATATGCACGAAAACGAGCACACGTGACAATTTCACAGGACGCGCCCACGAACATCACCCCTCAACTTCAACTCCGCTCGTCCAAAATAAACACACGCCTCTAGTCTCATTGAAAATTAATTCCGAAAGGACCTCATTATTTCTTACCGGAAAAAGGGTCTGTGTAGAAGCAGCTTGAAGACAAACGGTGATGAAATCTGCAAAAGATATATATATATATTTTAATATTAACCCATTATACCAGTGGTTTTCAACCAGTGGTCCTTGAGGGGGTTCCATGTGGTCCCCAGCTAAATGATGGAGAGTTGGTAACCAAATGAACCCTTATTAGATCTTTAACTCTTGAGAGCGTAACATTTTCATCTCATTTTATGCTCTCAAGAGTTACATTATTGTTAAACATCTGCATTACTTAATTTACAAAAAGTCTACACAATTAGAGAATGTTATTTTGATCGTTCACCTGTTATCTTTCCTAATGCTACCAACATCAATACAGCATGGAATTGTGGACAAAGGCTTATCCAACGATAACAAAATATTATTTAGTCTTGGGTCTGAGATGCTAAATGTCATAAAATGGTGGTCCGTAGCTCAAAGTAAATGCAGAATAAATAATGGGCCTTGATATGAAAAGGTTTGAAAACCACTGCATTCATCATACCACCATGACCTACACTCTACAACAGGAACAGGCGTGGTTTTCAGTTCACTCGGCGACTCTACCTGGTAAGGTAAATTGGCCACGCAGATGTCAAAGAATGGCAGGTCCGTTTTCAACACGTCTCCTACCAATATCTGCAGTTTACTCTGCATGGGTCTGTTGGAGGACAAACGGTACACAATGGATTAAAGCAAAAGAAAAGTTCACGAGTTCAGTATGAAAAGGACCCCCCCCTAAACAATTAACACAAATGTGTAAATATGATGTTTTAGTGTATTGTTTGCTGCTGTCTCACAGACTAAAGTATGAAAACTCCAAGACTATTAGGATTTTATGGAACGTTCTTGAGAAGACAATATATTGTTATTTGTTGGTTTGACTAATCCTTAAAATAATAACCGGTACCGGTATATGCATATACAGGTATTTATTGTAATAATAATATATCATATGACCCTGAATAATAACATATAAAATAAGAATATCCCGGTACATACGTGCACTGTACTCTCTTCTGCAGCTCAGCCACCAGTCTGGTGTCCAACTCACAAGCCACCACCTCAATACAAAACAAAATCAAATTAGCTCAAATAAAACATGGTGATTTAAGCATTATGTTAAGCTTTACCTATTGAAGAATAGCAGATCTACAAGCTCATAGCGAGTGCCACGCTATGAACTTGTAGGTCTGCTATGCTATTTTTGAAAGATCGTGAAAATGTGGCGCAAATCTTTGAATATATATTCTTTCAGAACGAACGTTTTTAACTCAAATCTTTGCTTCTGGGGGGGTCCCTGGAACAACATATTTTCAGATGGGGGTCGGCAGACAAATACATATAATTCTAGGGGTCCTTGACATGAAATAGTTTGAGAACCACTGACATGGACACATAGGTTTTTCAGAAAACTGTCAGGATTTAGAAGACATTTGTAGTCGTCAGGTCTAAATGGGTTAATGTTCTCACCTTCTTGACTTTCTCCAGCAGCTTAACGGTCATGTTCCCTGTACCAGGTCCAACCTCCAGGCACACGTCCGTCGGCCTGAGAGCGGCCTGCAAAACAACACCACAGATTACACTCAAATGATCCTGACCAGAGTTGGGTGTAACGAGTAACGGAAAATATCGTTACTGTAACGACACTACTTTGGTCGGTAACAAGTAATATAACGACACTACTCCTCCAAATTTGATAATCACACTACAGTTACTGGTCGCTGCAGCGCCTCGTTACTTGCGTCGTGTGGCTGCTTTCAGCAGTGTTGCTTTGGAGAATAATGCACACAACGGAGATGAGTTGAACATGAACACTAATGGAGCGCTTGCAACGCAGTACGGACTAGAACATGTCAAACCGGTGTGAGATCAGCAGCAGCACAGCATTTTTCGTTACTGTCGTGGACTCGTAGGGTGGCCAGACGTCCGGTTTTAGACCCACCTGTCCTCCTCCCAAATCAACCTCTGGCCGGACAAATCATTGTCCGTTTTTTTGTGATATAGCCTACAGTGCTTGTGTCATAAGTCATAACTGTCATTTACGTTGTCTCGGTATTAAAATCTCCGCAGCACTTTTTCGCTGCACAGCAAGCTCCCAGTCTCCCACTGTCACAGAGACAGAGCAGGCGTTGGGGTGTTGCCATGTCCGCTTATTATAAGCGACTTTGGGCTTGTTTTATAATAGACCAGTCAGGCTTCTTTTGGGCTTGTTTTCATAGACATGGCTGCTTGTTTCTCTTCTAAAACCTGGCAACACTGCCAGTGGGAGGGTCTGTTTGTTTGTTGTAGGTGTGCTCTCACAATCACTAGTTAGTTAATGCAATAAACCAAATATGCCAAAATGAAAAACTACATTTAATGAGCAATGGAGCAGGGAACTCCACATCATAAAGAAAGGGATCCTAAAGCACTGTGAACATATAGGCTACTGATTTATCTCAGTCTCATTATTTTTATTTGAATATATATTGGGAAAGTTAATATTTGCCTAGAACCATGTGGTACAGTGGTTTTCAACCATTTTCATATCAAGGTCCAGTATGTATTCTGCATTTTAGCCATGGACCACCATTTGATGAGATTTGGCCTCACAGACCCCAAACTAAATATTATGTTGTTGTCGTAGGATAAGATTTATTATTTGACAATGCATCTCAGGCGATTTTATAGAGTAACGCAAAAGTAATGTAACGAGTAATGTAACGAGTTACTTTCTCCAGGGAGTATTAAAGTAATGTAAGGCATTACTTTTTTCAAAAGTAATATGTAATATGTAGTGTATTACTTTCATGAGTAACGGACCCCAACTCCCCAATCCTGACTCCATGCAGTGTTGATTTCGTCAAAAAGAATGTTCGTCAACTAGCTTTTTTTTCACTGCCGAAAACGAAATGGAAACGAAATGAAAACTAAGCTGTGATGACTAAAACTAAGACTAAATATACTGACAATTTCATCAACAAATAAAAACTAGACTAAAATGTTAGGAAGGGACTAGTGGACAAGATATCAAGTACAAGTCATTTTACACTTGCATAGCCGTGTAAAATAGCCGATCTACAAGCTCGCGACGCGTTTTGAGCTTGTAGATCAGCTATGTTCAGCAAATGTAAAAACAGTCATTACGACGGCACCAATAACCGCCAAAACACATTTTAGTTAACCTAATCAACTGTAGAATTAGTCGACTAAAATCCTATGATATTTAGTCGACTAAAACTAGACTAACACCAACATTCCAGGTGACTAAAACGAAATGAAAACTATTTAAGAGACTGACTAAAACTTGCTGTCAAAAACAACACTGACTTCATGTCTGAAATGTCAGATGTCTGTTGTTGTTGCCCGCACTTTTGGGATGCTTAAAAGGGGTAAATGTGTTTTTATCACGCAGCCACTACTCAGTGGAATGGCCTCCCTCTGCCCTGATTTTATTGTATTTTTTTCCCATGTCTCACAAACGCATCGATAATGGAAAACGCAGACCTTCTCTATGATACTGTTGACAACCAGTGGGTTCTTGAGGATGTGCTGGCCGATGCCGGTGTTAAACATGATCCCTGCAACACAAAACATGGACTCAGACATTTTATATAAATGGAAAATGGTGCATTTATATAGCACCTTTATCCAAGGCTTTATATAGCACCTTTATCCGCCCACTGCCGCCCGACACCTAGACAGGTGTAGAAATCTTCATAAACAATAACAAACATAGCCTATAACACTTAAGCAAAGTCTTCAACAATCCCCAACAAAACATTAACCACTTACGTAAGCCCTATTCTAATGCGACATGCATTGTCCCATGGGAAATAGCAGATCTACAAGCTCACATATCTGCTATCTTACATTTTAGCCATTTTTGGACATGGAAAAGACATTTCAATTGAACATCTTTTGCCTATGATGCCAGAGCTAAAATGGGGATGAACATGGCAGCTAGGCATGGTATAGAATTTGGTTCTGTATTGGAAAAATAAGTGCAGACAAAGTATACCGATATAGTAGTACATTATTGTAATAATGGTTGTCACAAAATTCCAAGGTAAAACTAAACCTATGCATGTCTCAACGTGTGTTTGTTACGATTGTTATGTAAACCGGTGGTTCCCAAAGTGGGGTCCGGGGACCCCCCAGGGGTCCTTGAGGGAGTTCCAGGGAGTCCCCAGCTAAATGATAGTTTGGAACCAAACGGACCCTAATGGGTCTAACTCTTAGAGTGTACAAATGGAACCAAATGTTCCATTTGTACACTGTCAGAGTTAAATTAACATTGATTTTACAATATAAATGGGGGCCCCAGAGAAATGCCATTAAATGCATGTAAAACTGTAGCTCTGGTCCATAGCCTTCTACGATTCTGCCCTGAAACGCATTAGGGCTATGGACAAGAGCTAGTAAAACTGGGGGTCCTTGAAATTAAACTGGTTGAGAATCACTGCTAGAGCCGTAAAAATATTCTCTCATGGGGGTCCCTGGGCTGGCTGGCATGTATTTTGAAATGGGGGTCCGCGGTCTAATTGGTGTCAATTTGGGGGTCCTTGGCATGAAAAGATTTGGGAGCCACTGATGTAAACAAACTCCTAGAAAGAGGATTTGAGTTTGAGATAATGTCAGCTGACGAGTACATAATATACGCCATTAATTCAATTAAATACACGATGACTTGTGTCTTAAAGTCAATGTTTTTTGTAGAGCAACCGATAGTTAGCTCAGGTTAGCATGGATTTAGAATTTAAATAACGTTACCTTGCTTCTTAACATCCTGGCGTTGTCTACTCCTCCTCTCTGCTTTGACCTTCGGCATCTTCTACACCCTCTATCGCCTCCGTTTAATGTTGTATAGAATTATTATAGACGGTTATTGTTATAGTTATTTATTTCCAGATAGCATACAGTAAAAAAAGATGCTACACGTGCAAACTGAGGCAAAGTGGCAAACTCCACTCTTCTTCTGTTGTGGTGACGTCGTAAACAGGATCAGGCAGTGTTGCCAGGTTGTGTGAGAGAAACAAGCAAGCAGGTCTGTGAAAACAGCACGACTTTGTATTGAGTCGTGCTTTCATGTGAAATGTACCCATTCTGGTGATTCTGCAAAGTGCAAACTGTTAATAAATACTTTCCAATCCATCAATCTTTCTAAGAAACGTTACAGGAAAAACGAGCAAAGTCGCTTATAATGTGCAGACATGGCAACAATGAACAGGATACACTTCTACTTCTGCTATGGATTTTAAAGGCAACTCTCACTTGCGTTACTGCCACCTTCTGGAGTTATTTATTTAACTCTTACAATGCAGTCTGTCAGATTATATCCTAATCCTACCTGTAACCGAGATGTTCTCCTATACTTGTAGGGAACCATCAGAGACGTCTATAAAGGCTCCTAATCTGGGGAAGCCGTATAATTTAAGGATCTGTATTTATTCTTAAAAGCTGGGCTTCTGGGGAGAGAACGGAGCTGGTCACGTTTGGGTCTAAAGTCCACCTTTAGATACCTATACTTTGTTATACTCTTAATGACTTTCTAATTCTGTACAGTTTTATTCTATTCACCTTATATAAGGCAATATATGACATCATGCTGTGACGTCACACCATCATCCGTTTCCGTGGTAACACTACCTTAAAAGTAAAATACTTGTTACTACTATGTTACTATATTAGTGGAGCACAAACTGTTTTATGTCATTGTCAAGGACCCCCAATATTCTATGTATTTGGCCACGGACACCCATCTCAAAATATTCTGTTCTAGTACAGGCATCCCTACCCCAGAAGCACAGATTTAAATTCACATGTTCACTTTAAAATATGTAGGCTATACTATCAAATAATTAGCAAGAAGAAAAACAAAACAAAGTGTTGTATCCATGCCTTTTTTTCTTCTTACTAATTATTTGATCGGCCCATGTCATGGTTTGAGTGAGTTTGTCTGTGGCATAAACGTCTTTAAATAATTACTTTTTGAAAAGTCTATGGGGGAGATGAACAGGGAATTATTTCCTGTGCCCTCGTCGGGGGCGGGACTGCGACGCTCTACAGCGATGATTTGATAGGCTGAGGGCTTAAAATGTGAGGACAGAAATGTGAGGACGCCAAAAGTGATTGGCCGGAATGTGATGATGTATGATGATGATAAGAGCGCCCCTCACTTCACACGAGTGCGATTATTATATTATTTTTTATAAATGTGGGTTTTACAGTGGAAGTGAATAGTGGTCCGATCGGGCTAAAACCTTTCCCACAATTTTTTGAGTCTTACGTCATAAATACAGCATAGGTAGATGACTGAGCCACACCACATCTGAGGTGCACTTTGTCTTTTGTGGCAAAGGTTGTTTTTAGTTGGGTTTTGTTTATTTTATTTACATGAATTCAAAACACAGCGGTTTTTCCACTAGAGAAAGCATGCTGTCGTCCACAAGAGATGACCTTTCTGCTCGGAGCTGTCATATTAATGTAGCCTGGCTAATAACCCAGACTCAAATCACACTTTTTTTTGCCAACGGCTGATTCGGTCTGGCTTATTAGCCAGGCTAATACTAATGCACATTGATCTTGTTAACACATGTATGCCCCGAACAGCTACAGCATATTAATCGTAGTGCTCCTGCAAGAACAAAGAAGCTTATGAACGTTTGTTCAGGACATTATTC
The DNA here is from genome assembly GCF_964188405.1 of Protomyctophum parallelum. NCBI lineage: Eukaryota > Metazoa > Chordata > Actinopteri > Myctophiformes > Myctophidae > Protomyctophum > Protomyctophum parallelum. The sequence goes on from NC_139710.1 coordinate 39,301,870, forward strand.
TTGTTTAGCTGCATGTCATTTAAATTGTACACTTGTTTCTTGAGTTGAATTGTGTAGTTAATGACGTTCAGTTAAAAGGTACATGATGATGAATAACCATTTGTTGCTGAGCACTGGTGCTACCTGAGGAAGTTAACACTCAAAATGTGTTGGTGTGAACTGTGTATATATATATATATATATGCGTTCTTGTGTCTGAAATCCTAATCAAAACGCTGTAAAGGCAAGGAGTTGTATTTAAGCATGTTAATAAATTAGTGTTATTTGGCATTGTACAGCAGTTTCCTTTCTCCCCCCCCCCTCCCCCATTTTACCCAGCTGTTAACCATATTGAGTTTGTTAAAAAACAAAAAATGAGGAAAATAAAAAGATACATACTTTGGCATTACATTTTCCACTCAGTCAGTACTGATTGAAATGTGATGTCATGAAAACGTGAACTCCGGGTTACATGAATACATCCTCTTTCAAGCTTTTCCCGTTTTAACATCCATTTGATTCACATTCACATAAATATTCCTAGAAAGGCTTACAGTGGATACACAATATAGCAATGCATGATTTATCATTTGACAATGCTTCACATGACATGAAAGCAGGTAGCCTAATACATCGTCTTGCAATAAACTAACAGCAATTATTGTGTTTCAGTGACACAAGTATTTCAAGTATAACAAAGGCATGGGATATTGCAGCTAAAACAATCTACTAGTACTATACATAAGAATTTCACAGAAACCAATCCACAATAATGAAAGCTACATTGAAAGTTAGACACAAACAGACAATTTGTTTAGGATTAATGACCACCGGAGAGACGGGTGACAGTCGGAATGTAGACAACACCCGGGAGCAGTATGGGTTGGCGCCCCAGCCTGTGTCTTCCGTGAGGAGGAAGCCCAACAAACCCTGGGTGAGGCCTTTAGGAGGGCCATTCAAGCCGCAAGAGGAGCCTGCAGAACCATTGCGGCTCAAGAATCCACCACTCCTGAATGAAGTGTCTGGTGCTGGGAGTCTGGTGCAACGCACAGGTCCTGGGCCTGGTGAGAGCAGGAGTGGACCTGGTGAGATATAGGAGGAGTCAACCCACATAAAGGTTTCGCCTGGCCGAACTCAAACTCGAGCCCCCCGCCGCCGCCGTCGTGCAGGCCGCTGCGTTCGTTGGCGTTGTCGAAGCTGGTCTTGCCATGGATCTGCTTGAGGTGCTTGCGGAGGACGGGCTTGTGGGCGAACACCATGTCGCAGTAGTTGCAGCGGTGGGGCTTGTCGCCGCTGTGCAGGTTCAGGTGGTCCAGCAGCGAGCACTTCTGCGTGAACGTCTTGCCGCAGATCTTGCACTGGAACGGCTTGATGCCGGCGTGGACGCGCATGTGGCGGTGCAGGTTGCCCTTCTGCGTGAAGGTCTTGCCGCACAGCAGGCACATGAACAGCTTGTGCATCTTCAGGTGGTTGGCGTAGTTCTCCAGCTGGCGGAAGACGCGCGCGCACTTGGGACACTGGTGGTACCACTGCAGGGGTTTGTCGTACCCCCGCGGGTGACCGGAGGGGTGGCCGCCACCGCCCTGCTTTCCCGCGGGGGGAGGAGGGGGGGACGCGGGGGGAGCGGGGCTGAGAGGGAACGACGACGACGACATGTGTGGCGGAAATGCCGCCATGTCGCCGGCGCGAGTCACGTCCACGGTAGAATTGATCAGCGAGTGCTGGGGTTGTTCGGGGGAATGCAGAGCGGCGGCGGCCGGCGGGGAGCTGCTGCGGCTGGGGAGGAAGTGACCGGTGGAGATTGAGTTTTCCGGCGCGACGTCGTTCACGGATTCTACCTTCACGATGGTGATGCCGCTGTCCGCCGCGTCCCGGCGGATGCACCTGAGGCTCTGAGTCGGCGGAGGAGGCGTTTCGGGCTGTATAATGACATCATCATCATCGTCGTCGTCATCACAGTCATCATCCTCCACCTGCTCAACCTTCTCGTCCTGATATACAGTGTGTGTCTGAGAAGAACACTCCTGTTCCTGCTGGCAGGAGGGCCGAGAGGAAAACCCCCCCTCCTCCTCCTTCTCCTTCCTCCTCCTCCTCCTCCTCTCGGTCTCTTCCCTCATCCTCCCGGTGTCTAGGCCTGTCACAAATACACATTTTAGGTTGGTGATTAATTGACACACAAATCATTGCGATTAACGATTTCATTGTGTTTTTTCTTATTGCAGTGAACATTAACGTTACAATTTGTATTTCTGTTTCCCCTTTCAGAAATAGTTGATCTACAAGCGTGACGTGTTGTAAGCTTGTAGATCTGCTATTTTTTGAAAAGATGTTTGAAGACGTACGGACATTTTCCTACATGGAAACGAGTAAACGACTGACGGACGATTATGCAAAAACGTTGTGGCGATTATCTCAAATAATTGTGATTAGGCGTACCCGTGTTGTCCTCCTCTGCCTCCAGCAGGGGGTGCTGAGGTGGCCTCGGCGGCTTGATGAACTTGTCCAGGGCTTGGGTGCACTGCTCCACGATGTGGCCCATCTGGAGGAAGCTGGACACAATCACAATCATCTTTATCCCATTGATACCTGGAACGCATCTGTGTCACCTTAGCTTTTAACCGCTTGAAAAATATCAGATCTACAAGCTCATAGCGTGGCACAGAGTGCCGGGTTGCGAACTTGTAGAGCTGCTATTTTTAATCTTAAAAATGTGTGCACATCTTTGAATATATATTCTTTCACATAATGTTTAACTCAAATATTTGATTCTGGGGGGGGGGGGGGTCCCTGGGACAAAACATTTTCAGATGGGGGTCCGCAGCCAAATACAGATACTTCTGGGGGACCTTGACATGAAATAGTTTGAGAACCACTGAAACAGAAACAGGAAGTACAATCTGGTCTCAGATCTCTTTTGTGCATAGTTCTCATCGTAAGTCGATCGGGGCACGGAAAGAAAATGTAGAAGCTCCAAGCTCGTTCCACAAACAGCACACTCTCTCTTAGCTTAATTACAAACGGCACAGCACACTCATAGGGGTCACTCTTATCTTATTTTCAATAGGCTAGAAATAACCGTGTTTTTCCAGATATTTACAATATCTTGTTTCACAAACGGCACAGCCATAGGGGTCTCTTCTCTTCTCCTACTATACCTGGCCACGGTCAGGTAATGCACCAGCTCCAGCTCGGGGAACTCCAGCTGACCCGTGTAGCAGGAGAGCAGCAGCCGTCGGCCCACCTCTGCCTCCTGGCTCATGGAGATCTGCACCTCCCCAGACTCCTGCTCAGGGACATACGTGCACACATAATAGACATCAAAGGGGGGGCTTCTTCAGCCCCTGCCCTTTTACCCGTCTGTAAAACATCTGCCCTTTCCAGACCACGAATGTAGCTTTTACTACCTGGTGAAAGAAATGCTACTTTTCCATGCCACATACCGGAAGGCAGCAATCAGGAGAATTGCTTTTTTTCCGAAGTATCCAGAACTTGAACACAGTATTTTGCGTTGAACAAATTTGTTTAGAAATCCATGTCGTACACACCACATCTCCACTAGCTAAAGAGTGCTGGGTTGCGCCCCGAAAGTAGCTGATCTACAAGCTCTCAACAGCTTGTAGATCTGCTATTTTCGCTCTTTTTGTCCAAGTTTCCCTCTTACGGGAGTACAGCCCCTGCCCCTCTAACTCTCTCTGCACGTCTCCGGACTCCTGCTCATGGATGAAAAGCTAAATCTAATCTCACGACTGAAAATGTTTGTATGGCCAAGTCCTAATTTGCACATTTGCGAAACCACACACTATAGTGCCGTTTCCTGAACAATTAAGACAAGACGTAACATTATGATGTTTTAGTAATATTGCCCCTTGCTGTTGTACATACTGTACTGCCAAGCCAACCAGGTGAAGAAATCACAGACTGCGGCTTTAATCTTTAATTGCTTTTATATGAAATATCCCAGACTATTACGGTTGTATTATGGAAGACGCTTCCGAACATATTGTGAGCTTGACCACTTCAAATGCTGAAAATAGCCGATCCACAAGCGCACCTTGTACATCGGCTCTTTTCGCTGCCCAACATGCTTCCTTAGATTAGAAGACTGGCTTCTTTATGGCAGTGGTTCCCAAATTGTGATTAATATTATATATATATATATCTTTTTTTTTTTCATACCAGTTTTTGTACCAACCGAACCGAATACAGAATATTCCGCTATTTGGCCCGAATAGTTTTGGTGGCTGAATATTCGGTGCATCGCTAACTGAAACTGTCTGAGAACTTGAATCCATGCCTGCTGCAGGACGAACTGGTCGCGCAGGAAGGACGAGCCGGCCGCCAGCACCACCTTGTGGCCGGGGACCTCCAGCTCGTTGACGTGCACCGTGACATCGCAGAAGCGCCGCTGGAGGCGGAGGAGGTTCATCTTCTGCAGCATGGAGTCTCCGAACGTGGGGAAGCGGAACTGGAGGATCACCTGCTTCTGGTCCATCGTGACGTGATGGATGGATGGATGGGGGGGCAGGGCGGGGCGGGCGCTCTGAGGTACACACCTGTTCGGCACAAATACGGCAAGTGTATTTATCTCATTGGACTGCTGGTAGGACCCTGATGGTATAACAGGAAAGGTGGGCACACTAAGGACATCTGGCAACTAAGAATAAACACGGTGGCGCAGCTTTCTGCTTCTACGGGCCGACGGCGTGGAACAAACTCCCACTATACCTTTGACAGGCAGCCTCTAGACATTTTTGAGTGGTGCAACCACTCCAAAGAACAGTAATGTCCGTGTTCACCTATGTGTTGGTTCACCTATGTATGTGTTCTTGAGCACCAGTATGACTGACTACCAGTAGGGGCGCTGTTGTGCCAGAAACAGAGAGAGAGATAGTATTAGTGCTGCACTGTTGCCTGCTAATGAGAGAGAGGAGAGGAGGGGAGGGGGGAGAGAGGGGAGTTGCACCACTCAGTTCACACGTACAGCTCAAGACCTACTTCTACACTCTTGCTTTTTGCTGAGCTTTTCAAATTCTTGTTGTTATTCATGTCCTCACTGTATTCAGTGACTGTATTGCCTTATTCGCACTGCTATTATTTTAAAGATTGGAGTGCCATGATTATTTTCCACCCTAAAACATGATCATTGGGTATTATTATTAGGAGGAAGATTTTTTTCTTTTTTTTAAACGTGTACAGTATTTGTTAAAATGTTGTTTTTATGTGGACACACCCACCAGTTAATTAAGTATGCCTGGTTTGCCTGGTGGGTGGTGGTGATGGATGGATGGTTAAACTGGTGATCCACCTGAACTGAAGCCGCACCCACAGCTGTTGTTGTATGCTACAGGGGGAGGGGTTAGGGGAGGGGATGATATTGTGATGTCATGTACTAATGAAGTACTAGAGGAAGAAATAGAAATAGAGTCTGCACTCTGCAACACTGGTAGAAAACTCAGCTCAGCTCCACTGGTAGTACTGTCACCTCATAAACACATGCAAAACTGGAAAAAATCAAAAAAAATCACGGCACTCATGTTTAACTCTTGAGTGTTAAATGAAACCAAATGGACCCGTACAGATGTACACTATCGAGAGTTAAATTATTGTTAAACATCTGCATTACTTAATTTACAAGAAGTCTTCACAATTAGAAAATGTAGAAGAATTGATCAATGTGTGCCTATTATTATGTCTCCTATTCCTATAGTACCACATCAATACAGCATATGGACAAAATCGTATCCTATGACAACAAAACATTCTAAGTTTTGGGTCCGAGAGGTTAATGTCATCAAATGGTGGACCGACGGTCCGTGGATCAAATGCTGAATAAATAATGTTCCTTGATATGAAAAGGGTTGAAAACCACTTAGCCTATGGCACACTCTCATCGTGTGATCCTAACGTTAATGCATTGCTTTAAAGGTCTGCAGGTTACTGGAGAGGAGACTGCAGTGGAGACCATTTACTAGGACGATTCACTCAAACAATAGTAATTAGATGGAGCAGCTGCCATTCGTTCAGACTGCTATGCAGTTATAATAACCATAACATAAACAAACGGGTTTGTAAGAACACTTTCCTGGCCATTTTTGTGATGATGAAAACCAAAGGTCATAATAAAATAAATCCATATGGATGGATGCTATGATCAATGAACCGCCAGCTCGGATAGATAGAAACATAGTATATGTAATCATTATCTATGCGTGCATATTAATTATCTTATACGATCGACGTTATTATTACAATGATCGTGCTATATTTTCACTGTAGGCTAGATTGTAATAATGAGTTATATTTTACCCGGTGTTCCCCCAGGCAGCTGTTTATAGGAGAGTGTATTTTCGTAGATAGAGTGGAGTCCGAATGTAGAGAATAAATAAATGCTCCGGAAGAGAAAAGTTATTCGCTTTTAAAGGGACGGTTCCAACCGGGTTTTCTGTTTTTAGTTTTTTTTTCGTCGGTTTCAAAAGCATAATTTATGCCTCGCCCTTGAGACGGTGTCGCGCGTGGCAAAAAAAAAGCAGACCTACAAACTCACCACGCGTCGCGTCTGCAACGCGTTGCGAGCTTGTAGATCTGCCTTTTTTTCTGAGGCGCGGCGCCGTCGTACGACGACGTATAAACCCAGCCGCCAGTGTTGCCATGTCCGCTGATTATAAGCGACTGTGTGCTTATGTTCTGTAAATTAGCTTGTAAATAATATTTTATTCATTGATTGATTGATTCATTGATTGATTGATTGATTCATTGTATTTCACACTATATAGAATGGGTACATTTCAAACGTTGGGGTTTCCTTGTTTCCTAATTACATGTTAAACCAGTGGTTCTCAAATATTTTCATGCCAAGGATCCCCCAAAATAATTAGCCTATGTGTATTTGTGTTCAGACCCACATCTGGCCAGGGACAAGATCAAGATGTGTCTGTTTTTATTCTCAAAATGTAAATGAATGAAGATTATGGTTGCTTGTTTCTCTCGTAAAACCTGGCAACACTCCCCCTCCGGAAGTGTCATGGCGGCGACCAGCATGCTGGTGTTGGTGGCGTGTTGTTGACAACTTTAAAATCACCAAACTGTGTTTTCATTGATTGAACACAGCGTGTATTTAATTTCACATCAAAGTGAGTGTGTTCGCGTTGCCGCGGGTAGATAGTTAGGCGTGTCTTTGAATGACAACTAAACAGTGTGATTTTTAAACCTCCAGGATCTGTTAAAAGTTTAAAATAATAATATGAATAATGAGTTCTCAGAAAGGCAACGTGTCTCGGTCTCGCGCGCAGAAGCACCAGAACTCCTTCGCCTACAGGAACGACAAATATGGAGCTACTGCCACAGTGAAGGTACCTGTCTGTCTGTCTGCCTGTCTGTCTGACAAATATGGAGCTAGTACTGTTACAGTGAAGGTGTCTGTCTTTGTCTCTCTCTGTCTGTGTCTTTCTGTCTATTTGCCTGCATGTCTGTCTGTCTGACAAATATGGGGCTACTGTTACAGTGAAGGTACCTGTCTGTCTGCCTGCCTGTCTGTCTGTCCGTCCTACATAATACATAAAGCCCAAACCACACCAAAGGGTCTGGTCGGGATAAAACGGTATTTGTTTGTTTGTTTATTTTCACATGATACAGGGTCAATAAAAAATGTGAAGGAGAAAGCCTAAAAACCCTCCAGGGGCTTGCAAGTGGCTTCTCCAGGCATGTTTATACATTCATAGTTGTTTTTGTTTAAAATAATATAATGCATGTTCAATACATATTGAACATGCAGATCTTAAACATTAGAATACAGATAAAATACAGGGACAGTGAAAGGACAGAAATGTACTGTATAACAAGAAAAAAAGAAAGAACAATAGACAGAAGTCAGACAATAAAACTGCTATAGGAGAACATTGAGTACACCAGGTTAGTTTAGCAGACCGTATGGGAAGTACTTGGTGGTTATTAGGAGAAGTGATTTTAGAACCTTCTTGAATTGATGAGAAGACAATTGCCATAGATGTAAAGGTAGGGAGTTCCATATTTTAGACCCTCTGAAGCCTATATTAAATTGAGATTGAGACGTACGGGCATTTGGAGGTCTGAGGTGATTTGAGCTACGTGTTGGATAATTATGAACCTGAGAATTATAACAAAATAGATTATGGAAAAAGGTGGGAAGGGTTTTCCCCAGTGAGCCATGAACAAATAGACCAATTTGAAGATGGTTCACTTGGTAATCACTGAGGATACCTAATCGACTAAATAAAGCCTGAGAAGAATGTCTTGGATGTACACAACTTATTGTTCTTACAGCTCGTTTCTGAAGACGGTATAATGGCTCAAGTTTGGTCTGATGAGTACTAGCCCAGACTATATTACAATAATTAATAAACGGATAAATCATAGAATAATATAACATAGTGGCTACCTCAGAGCTGATCAAATGACGGATTTTACGTAAGATACCAATACTCGTAGCAAATTTTCTAGATATAGACATAATATGTGATTTCCAGGATGATTCATCAAGCATAATGCCAAGGAATCGTGTGCAGCACACATTAGTTATGGGGATAGTATCAATATATATTTTAGATGATTTGTTCAGACTATGTGGTTTAACAATTTACAATTTAGGCATTTAGCAGACGCTCTTAATCCAGAGCGACTTACATTAAGCAAGAACAAAAAGCATGGGAATACATCACATAAGAACATTTATCATGAAACATGCGTAAGCTAAGAAAGTAACAGTGTAATATCTATATGATGAAACTATACATATAAACTATACATCTATACTACTATGCTATACTTATGTACTATGATGTGCTATGACTACAAACAATGCAATTATAGTGCTGTCTACATAACATGCTATAAGTCTGTATCAAATGTTATCTACGTCTACAGAAATGCTATCTAAGGGGGTGGGGTAAGTGCTACGGGCCATGATGGATTCTGAAAAGGTGGGTTTTCAGACTACGGCGGAAGATTGGGAGTGATGCTGCAGTTCTGACTGCAATGGGAAGTGCATTCCACAGTTTTGGAGCCAGAAGGGAGAAGAGTTTGGGACGTGTGGAGCGTTGTCCCGGCGTTTTTAGTGAGGGTACTTCCAGCTTCCCTGCGTTGGCTGATCTGAGTGCACGGGAGGGTTTGTAGGGTTCGATCATACTTGCAAGATGTGGGGGAGCCATACCTTTGGTTGCTTTGAATGCCAGCATCAGAGTTTTGTATTCTGTGCGGGCAGCGACTGGGAGCCAGTGGAGGGAGCGGAGCAGGGGGGAGACATGTGAGAATTTTGGCTGGTTGAAGACCAAGCAAGCTGCGGCATTTTGGATCAGCTGGAGAGGCTTAAGTGCACATGCTGGTAGGCCAGTAAGGAGGGAGTTACAGTAGTCGAGTTTTGACAAGACTGTTGTCTGGATTAGTAGCTGGGCTGATTCCTGGGTGAGGAACGGTCTAATTCGTCGTATGTTATAGAGTGTGAACCTACAGGATCGAGTGACAGCTGTGATGTGAGTTTTGAACGAGAGCTGGCTGTCCAGGACAACACCAAGATTCCTGGCTGTTGGGACAGACGTTACCAGGGCGTTGTCTACGGAAATAGTTAGCTCCTGCATAGGGCAGGACTTAGCTGGGAAGAAGAGAAGCTCAGCTTGTCTGGGTTCAGTTTGAGGTGGTTGGAGGACATCCACTGTGAGATGTCAGCCAGGCATGCAGTGATGCGCTCTTCCACCTGAGTGGCAGAGGGGGGGAAGGATAGAAACAGTTGTGTGTCATCGGCGTAGCAGTGATAGGATATATTGTGAGCAGAGATGATAGTGCCAAGGGATTTTGTGTACAGTGAGAAAAGGAGGGGACCAAGTACAGATCCCTGTGGGACCCCAGTTTGGAGGGTTCGGGGGGATGATAACAGACCTTTCCAGGAAACCTGGTAGGTCCCGTCGGTGAGGTAGGAGAAGAACCACTTTAGTGCCGTTCCACCGATGCCTAGATCTGCTAGGGTGTCTAGGAGCAGCTGGTGGTTCACTGTGTCAAATGTTTAAGACCAAAACATATGAAGCTTTTTTTTTTTTATGTTAAGTGATAATTTATTGGACCTAAACCAAATGGACATCTTACCAAGTTCTTCATTCAAGACCTGAATAATGGAGTTGGGATCTTTATGAGAGTAGAGGACACTTGTGTCATCTGCAAACAAGATTTTAGACAGTTTATCTGAGACATTTGACAGGTCATTATATATATCAAAAATAAGGTTGATCCTTGAGGCACCCCGCATTCCATGTGAAGAGGAGGAGAATTAGTTCCATTGTAGGCTACAAATTGCTGTCTGTCTTCAAGATAACTCTTGAACCAGAGAATTGCATTGTTTTTCACTCCAATATGAGACAGTTTCTGGAGAAGAATATGGTGATTGAATATGGTGATTGACCGTATCAAATGTCCAAGGCAGAAAGATACCAATAGTATTTTCCTTTCTATCTCTAGCTTTGTATATTTCATTTACTAGGTGTATAAGTGCCATATATGTAGAGTGCTTCTTTCTGAACCCGTACTGATGTGTATAAATAATGTTGTGCTTATTTAGATGTTCAATTAGTCTATGATAAACAATTTTTTCGAGTATTTTGGATATAGCAGGCAGAATGGAAATAGGTCTATAATTGTTGAAAATGGCTGGGTCATCATCTTTGTGAATGTGAATAGGGATGATCTTGGTTATTTTTAGTTCAGAGGGAACTATTCCCTGTTCCAATGAAAGGTTGAAAATGTGAACAAGAGGTTGTACAATATACTCATGAATGGTTTTCAACAATTTACTATCAATATAATCATGAGGAATCTTTCAGAGCAATTCGTGTCTTCGAAACCTCATCCTCTAATACCATATTTTCAAGTATAGGAGAGTTCATAAATTGAAGGGGATTGTGGTTACTGGATGAAATCTTGGAAGCCAAATTAGGACCAACTTCAGAAAAAAAGCTGTTAAAATTATTGGCAATTTCTTGAGGGTCAGAATTAACCCCCATATCAGCCTTAAATTATTTGGGTAATTTTTTGTATTTTGGTTTTTTGTTGAGAATACTATTGATTGTTCTCCAAAGGAGAGTCATATTATTTTTATGTTTTCATCTTCATTATAATAATGTTTTTGCTCCTCTAATGATGCGATTTATTTTATTTCTATATTATTTTAATTGAGCATGATTAAATGGTGTTGGACTAAGGAGATATTTTTTGTACAGTCTATGTTTAGTATTTACGGATTTCATGATGGCTGAAGTTATCCATGGTTTAGTTGGGTTATGATGAGGTTTGGAAGACACCAGTCTAAGGGGAAAACACAGATCATAGGCTTGAGAATTAGATTTTATAAACCAAGTATAAGACTCTTGTGGGTCTACAGAATGAAGGATATCTGTCCATGTATACTTACTGTTTACTGATTTGAATTTAGCGGTGTTTGCTACATTAAACGTTCTCTTATATTTGGGATATAGAGTAGACTATAGACTCTATATGTTCCTTGAATGTTATTAGAAAGATTGGACAATGATCAGCAACCTCCATACACAGGACCCCTGACATACTGTTGTCACCCAACACATTTGTAAAAATATTATCTATCAGAGTGGCAGAAGTCTCTGTCACTCTGGTTGTAACTGAAGTCATAGGATGAAAATAAAACGAGTACATTGTATCAATAAAATCCTTTGTTAGATTATTATTCATGTTAGCAATGTTGATATTCAGATCACCCATTAGATAACAGTGTTTCCCTTCTTTAGAAAGAATGTCAAGTACCTTTGCTAAGTCACTATTGAAATCAGGCAGACTAGAGCTAGGTGGTCTATATATGCATGCAATAATGGACTGTTCGGTTTCAACAAACACAGCTTCAGCAGAGGAGATGAAGTACCGTAATTTCCGGACTATAAGCCGCACCTGAATATAAGCCGCACCAGCCAAATTGAAGGAAAATCCCATATACAAGCCGCACCGGACTATAAGCCGCACCGGACTATAAGCCGCAGCTACGTTAGCTCAGAGCCTGAGATGGCTCTGCGTCAGCTGTAAAAATCCATAGATTAGCCGCACCGTTGTATAAGCCGCAGGGTTCAAATCATGGGTAAAAAGCCGCGGCTTATAGTCCGGAAATTACGGTAGTTTTCGATATCACGTCTTTCTTTATACACCAGATTAGAATTGAGATATAAAGAGACCCCCCATCCACCTTGGTATCTGTATATATGGTTATAGTTATAAAATTTGTATAAATCAGCATTAGCTTCATTCAACCAAGTTTCAGTTAGTCCGATTGCTTTAAATGAGAAATCAAGTTTGGTCAAACAAAGGGATAAAGTGTCATAATTTGCCTTTAGGCTGCGAACATTGAAGTGAATGATGGAAAAATCACTTTTCATGTTTTGATGTTCAACAGAGGATTTAAATTCACTCTCAGTATAGTAAACGGATGTTCCAATATTAGCCTGTTTAAGCTGAGTAAAACAGTTTGTGTCAGGATCAGTATTATATAGAATGTTTGATGTCATGGTAACCTGTTAGGGAGAAAAAATATGTTAATGGGATGAATGGATTCATCCCATTATGGATTAAGGTAAACTACGGTTTTAACTTAACTGGAAGAGTGGGCACCTCAATGTTGAAATTGGTTATTTGTATTCTCAACTTAATGACTACCAACACAGTCATTAAGACCTGTGAATCCCTTGACTCCTTCAAAACCACTCTCAAAGGGCACCTACGGAAGGCTGCAATTCGAAACTGGCCCCCATAAAATCTGAATCCCTCACCACTGCCCCCCCCCCTTTCCCCCTCACTGTATATGTTTCTTTTCCCTTTTTGCTTCCTTTATGATGAATTCCTGTTCTGTTCTTTAACTACCGTATATAGAAGTGTCTATTTCTACGTCTCTAAATGTTTTGATTAATTGAACATGGTGGACCCTCTTGTAAACAAGTGTAATGCTTAATTGGGTCGTCCACTGACAGCTAACAGTCTTTGTATTGAGTTTGTGCTTGAAATGTACTGTAATTCTGCAAACTGTTAATAAATATTTCAATCAATCAATCAAAACATGTAAATGAATGAACGTAACCTCTGTGTTTGGTGCTTCGCTGATCTGAATCTGATCTGCCGTCCGTTGTAGGCAGCCAATTCCAAGATCCACGAGGGTCTCTGCCAGCGGTGTAAAGAGGTTCTGGAATGGAAAGTCAAGTACAGCAAATACAAGCCGCTGACACAGGCCCGCAAATGGTGAGGAACGTTTTCATATCAGGGAAGACCATTGAGAGCGTGCTCTCTCTTTTTCAAGGACGCCCTGAGTACAACAAACAAATAATTTTACATCGGGTGAAATATAGTGGACATTTATAGGATGCTAACTAAATACACTGCGGTTTACAGAAAACACGTACAGCCGTTATGTGCTGCATCAATAAGTAGTGCCTTAAATCAATGGTTTTTAAACCTTTTTATGTCAAGGACTGTGACTCTGTCTCCAAGACAAATTTCTCCCAAGGGAGACAAATAAAGATAACCTTGAACCTTGAACCCCCAAATTGATGCTTTGGGAGTTCCAGTGGATCCCCAGCTAAATGATAGTTTGGAACCAAATGTTCCATTTGTACACACTCAGAGTTAAATTAACATTGATTTTACAATATAAATTGGGGTCCCAGAGAGAGAAATGCCATTAAAGGGGGGGTCCATAGCCTAAATGCATGTAAAACTGGGGGTCCTTGAAATTAAACTCCCTGGCATATGTTTTCAAATGGGGGTCCGTGGTCTAATTGGTGTCAATTTGGGGGTCCTTGACATGAAAAAGTTTGGGAACCACTGCTCGAGAGAGTCCTGTATTTTCTGCCATTTGTCTGGAGCGTAAAAGATGAAAGCAGTCTTTCCTTGTTCACTGTTCATTCTTGGAATTTTAACTGTAATGTAAGTCTGTGAACGCGTTGGATATCTTGTATCTTGTAGGGTTTAAGCAGACATGCAAAGCAGTGTTTTTGAACATTTTGTGAAAACATTTGCCTCAAAATACACTGCTTTTGATCAGGCTTAGGTGCGATTCATACTCCTATTTTAGAGCCGAATAAAAGTCGGTTCGGCCTACAATGTGACGTCATTTGAGGTTCGGGGGGGGGGGGGGGTACCGTCTTAAAGTCGGCTACTGAAAATTTCACTTCCTTCCTGGACTACACGTTGTCTCAGTAAGACCAAAGAGATTCTATATAAAGAGGCGAAACTCCACAAATATTTGGAATCACCACTAGATGGCGGAGCGGTAGTGCTGCCAGCATCACTCCAATATGGCCAACACTTTGTCTATGTAACACCCCAAACATGGTCGTGTGCACACGTGGATACATGCATGCATGCGCACACATGCACCCTGACATTCTGAATGAATATGTTACTAATTGTCTCCACCAGGCCGACGGCATAGGGAGAGAGTATGTTTTGCACTCCATCCGTCTGTGTGTGTGCGTGTGTCCGTCGGTGGACAGCTAATCTCTGGCACCGTTGGCTTGATCGCAGCCATACTCTGCACACACACTCCCTGAATGCCAGAGTTGAACCTCTGCCCCACCGTTTTCACATTGGCCTCTTATAGCACCACCAGGAGGCAGCTTTGTGCAAAATATTTTTTTAGACGGTACACCTACAGATTTAGTTCAAATTGGTACACAGTCTCTCTAGAGCCATTCAACGAAACGTGTCTTTCAGATTTGTCAGACTCCATCCTGATTGGCTAAGATTGGCTTCCAAAGTTCACAGGAGTGCTCTGTTTCAAACAAAATGCCGCAAATCATGAACACATCTTGTGATTTCCGTGAAATTGTGCACGCACATTCCCACTAGGCCGAGGAAGAAATGCCACTTGAACATTTTCAACTCAGCCTCATGGTGGCACTATAACTGGCCGATTAGTGTTTTTACATCTTAACTGCACAGATCTGTGTAAAACCTTGTATGCACACTCCCTAGAGACCATGGAAAAATGTTTGCTTCAAATTTTTCACATCTGCTCTTTATAGTACCACCAGGAGGCCGACATATGTAGAACACATTTTCTAATATTGCTCTCCATAGTCATGTGATCAAGACGGGTTTGTTTGATTTCTCATAATCCATCCTGATTGGCTACGATTGGCTTCTAAACTTTTCAGGATTAGCCCGCTTTGTACACCGCCACAACTCCTGGTCAGGCTCCTACTTGGCCTCACCCCCCGAACCCACCTCACCCCTGCCCACTTTGACAGGCTGGGATGGCTTAGGGTCGACGACAGAGTACAGCATCTTGCAATGGGTCTGGTCCACAAGATTCGATACACCACCAAGATACCCATGTACCTGTCTAAATACTTCACTAAGATACCCATGTACCTGTCTAAATACTTCCTTAATGTAAATGAAGTCCACACCCACAACACCAGAGGGAGTGCAACAAACCATGTACAACCCAGATTCGGCACAAACAAGGGACTAAATTATTTTCGCTCCTATGCCACCAAAATGTGGAACGCCCTACCAACAGTCATTAAGACATGTGAAACCCTTGACTCCTTCAAAACCGCTCTCAAAGGGCACCTACGGATGGCTGCAATTCGAAACTGGCCTCTGTAAGATCTGAATCCCCCACCCCCCCCCCACCCCCATTTCCACTCACTGTATATTGTATCTTTTCCCTTTTTTGCTTCCTATATGATGAATTCCTGTTCTGTTCTTTAGCTACATAGAAATGTCTATTTGTATGTCTCTAAATGTTTGTATGTCTCTAAATGTTTTGATGAATTGAACAATGTGGACCCTGTTGTAAACAAGTGTAATGCTTAATTGGGTCGTCCACTCAGTTAACAGTCTTTGTATTGCGTTAGTGCTTAAAATGTACTGTAAATTCTACAAACTGTTAATAAATATTTCAATCAATCAATCAATCCTCAACAGTGTCTGATTGCGGTGAAACTGCATGCATACTACGCTGAGGAAATTTTTTCTATTTTCAATTGATTTAGAATTTGTAAAATGGGACATTCTGCAATATGAGTACTTTTACTTTTAGTACTGTAAGTGCATTTTGATGCCGATACTTTTGTACATTTTCAATTCCGTACTTTTACTTGTAATGAAGTAGTTCTAAATTGCAGTATTGGTATACTTTTACTTAAGTAAAACAATTGAGTACTTTTTCCACCACTGGTGTGTTAATTTTCACGTCTTGTGTCTCGTCGTTTCAGTGTGAAATGTTGTCAGAAGACGGTGAAGGACGCGTACCATGTGATGTGCAGGCCCTGCGCCCTCCAGCTGGAGCTTTGTGCCAAATGTGGCAAGAAAGAAGACATCGTCATTCCGTGAGTGCCTCGACTACAATTCAGACTTTACAGTTTAAAGCATTTTAGCAGACTCTGTTATCCACAGCGACTTACAATATTAACACTTATACTGCCATTGGCCGAGATCTACGTCAATTAAAGCTCATTATTTAATAAAACCCTCAACACCATTGCCGTCGATCAATGGCAATTGTGCTTTTATAGCGCTTTCGATCGATCAAGTCATAGTGCTACTTACGTTAACATCGGGTTGCTAGCTGGTGCTCTCAACAACACAAGATCGAGGCATTAAAATCATCGTGGCCATAATCACCCATTCTATCCGTTTCTTTCAATCGTCCATCTCCTATTCCTTGTCCCAGATGGCAAGGTTTATTCCAAGGCCCAGAGCCAACGATGTGATCCTTCTGCATCATGTTAAAGCAACTTTATTAGAACTAAATGTAAACCGTACAGGGTACTAAGGGTAGGGTACAGTCAGGCGGTCTAAAACGAACGAACCAAAAAGAAAGTTGTAGACTTGTTTCCATTAGGGTCCTATGTAGTCAATTCATAAACATGAATAAAAAAAATTACAACTAAATTCAATATCGAGTGCCGCGCTATGAACTTGTAGGTCTGCTATATTTGAAAAATTGTGAAAATGTGCCTCAAAATCTTTGAATATGTTACAGTCTAGTGAACATTTTAACTCAAATCTTAGTCATATTTCATATAATTGTTGGGGCCCTTGACATGAAATATTGAGCACCACTGATACAGAAAAGGGGTCAGGATTTAGAAGACATTTTTTAAATTTCGACGTCCGGCCTAAATGGATTAAGAGGGTCTGCTAAATCTATCTATGAACATGTTTTCTCCACGCCACATTCGACATGTGACCGTCAGTCACCGTCTTCAGCTCTCTCTTTCTCTCGTCTGTGAGGAAAGGTCGAGGAAAAGGAGAAGGGAAACACACGGAAGGAACTTTTATTTTTATATGGTTTTATAAACGGAAAGAAAAACACAGAAGTCGATGCACTGAATCAGCATGACATCATTCCCCCACTACCAAAATAATGTATTTCCAGGTAGAACATGGCTGCAGTGTTGCATCAGAGCGTCGGTGTTGTGCAACGATCTGATTCCTGGGAGAAGGGGACACTTTATAACAGCGGTTCCCAAAAAAGACAAGACAAGGACCCCCAAAGTGACACTAATTACTAATTAGCCCACGGATCCGTATTTGAAAATATATGCCAAGGACTCTCATATAAGAAAAGATTTGTACGGCTCCAGCAGAGATTCTCAATCCGTTTTAATTTCAAGTCCCACCTGTTTGACATGCATATTACTCTACAGACCCCCATTCAATGGCATCTGGGACGAATGTGTGTGGATGACACTTATAGGGGATTCACACTATGCATGGGGGGAGGGTCTCTGGACCGTTGAAGTGTATTCAGATACGGATCGTTCCAATGTGAATGCATGCAGTCGACGAGCCAAGCGTCAACAAAAAAAAAACACAGCCTCTGCACGATGCGTAACACCAGCACATTTCTCAACGCCGCCCTTCTCCTTTGAATCTGCTTATACGCGCAGCACCGCGCTGATCTTATTCTGCGGACTACACGTGGCTCTTGGGCTTTGCTTGGCACAGTTTCCAAAGTAAAACAAAATAATAATAATGCTATAATAAGTAGAATCCATAGCAAACTAATACACTGGAGCACAGAACTGACTGACACAGTGAATAGCAGGGAGGCTGACAAGTAGTATAACGGCAAAGAGGCAATGCAATTCAGTGTGTCTGGATTTATTTGAGACAATGTCGCACAGTTGATGGTCAGTGTCCGTGCGCGCCAGCCATCAAGCACACCGTCATCAGGAGGATTAAAGTGTGTTATGCAAGTGTACCCGGGTGCGCTGTTGAATCTCGGGCAATGTGAATCATGGCCATCGGGGACCAGGCAACCGTATTCGAAAACGGTTCCAATGAAACGGATTCAGTCCGTCTCAGTGTGAATCCCCTATCTGTTTAACACTGCTGCTCCATTTTGGCAGGTTGCAAATATTTGTGAGGGACCTTGGGTAAGTGCTGCACTTCTCTGAATTTGAATCACCCACAGTTGAAGGTACAAAGGAACAGCTCTTACCCCTCAGAGGAACACAGCAGGAGTGGAGCTTTCTCCTTAGAAATGGCAGGAACTAGGTCCAGGAAAGGAAGAGGGAAGCTTGATTAGACAAGCACTCCCTCATAAGCGGTTATGTTGCATCTGTGTACTGAGGCCAGAGTCTTGAACACAGTGAGATGTCTGTCTCATAATTCATTAATTCGTGAGGGAAAGACAGTCTGTGAGGATATGTGAAGGGAAGAGAGAAGGACACAGATCACCTGGATCAAAGACTCCAACAAGGCCAAGAGCTCAGTAGTTGCATACAAGCACGCATGCACAAAGTGTGTGAATACTGAATATACACATTTGTGTGTGTGTTCGTGCTCGTATCTACTGAGCTCTTGGCCTTTCTTTGACATTCAGGCCCCTTTTCCACCGGTTGGGAACCGGTTCGGTTCAGAACCACATTTTAGTCCATGAGCCAGACCTCCAAAACTGTAACGTTAATTATGAATTGAGTGGGTAAAACCATACCAAACCTATATTCAATTGTTTCAGATCGGATCAATATAAGTAAGTTAATATATGATAACCCTTCCACAGGAGTAGCTTTTTTCATATTAGTCACTCATTTTGTAATTTCCACCTATAGTAGGCCTATACGTTATAGGTGAATAGGTACAAATTTAATTAATAGTTATCACCATGAAACTTCCCCAGTTGATTACTTACACGAAGACAATGATTTATTGTATTACACAGTCCCAGATGTATTGTACAACTCTGAGAGTTGTACAATATAATGGTTCCATTTGTACACTCTGAGTTACAGACAGTATGAGGGTCCATTTCGTTACTAACTATCATTTAGCTGGGGACCCCCTGGAACTCCCTCAAGGACCCCTGGGGGTCCCCAGACCCCACTTTGGGAACCACTGCTTTATGATATTGTTATTTACTATTATGAATATATTTATTTTTTTATTATAAATAATCCACAGGTTGACAGACTAGACGTACAGTAGCTAATGCTTTGGACACTTTATTTTATATTGCCCGGAAACGTTCCATGCAACATTCTATTTGGACAAACCCATTTGTATACAAACATTCAAACATTTTCATGTGTTACTTCATACTCTTATTATTCAAATATTTTTGTATTGAATCTTTCCAAAAAGTTATACATACAAACATCTAACGGCTACAAAACACCAGACACTAGTACTCAACACACACAAAAGAATCAGACCTGTCTGAAGTGAGTGGTACTGTACTGTACTGTACTCTGTACAGTACTGTACAGTACAGTACAGTACAGTACTGTACTGGCCCCTCCTCCCTAGCCTGTGGTGACTGTGCGTTCCCTAGCGGTTCCCAAACCTTTTTGGCCATGCACCCCCTGTTACCTCCCGACCTGTTACCCCCCCCCCCCCCCCCCCCCCCCACGTGGAAATATAAATTGCATAAGCTATCTAGAGACATATATTTCCTTTTTTTCCACATATATGAACCTGAATATGAAGCATATAGGCTATATGCTGCATTACTTGCCATATATTGGCATAATATGTCAATATATTTAAAATAAAACCATAGCACCACCATTAGACATTTCGGGTCTTATTACTTAACTTAAGACCTGGAGGCGTGATCAATGCCATTTGGCTATTCTGAGTGGCCAAAGAGCATTGACCACACCTCCAGGTCTTAAGTTAAGTAATAAGACCTGGTACTTAAGACACGCAAAATACAGCCCTTCATGTCTAATGGCACCTAGAAGGCGCTCGTGCACCACAAGGGGTGCACGCACCACAGTTTGGGAACCACTGTGTTAGGCTATGCAACAGTGACACTTGGTGGTGAACGAACGCTATAACGCTATTTCCGTGCTTGGACAGACAGACCCAGGGACACACATAGCTGTCTATACCAAAAATTAAAAGATAATTAGTACAATACATTTGCACCATACCTGCAGAGAGAGAGATATCAAACGCCGCATGGCCTGGGCGTTCATTTTCATGTCTGTCTTCCATCAGGATCGACTCAGAAGAACCAACGGAAGAGGAGGAGAAACAGGAAGACGATTGTGGTCCGAATAAGAGAGGGAGCAGACGCAGGAGAAAGGACGTGGATGTCTTGGACAGTGACGATGATGATAACTTTGGGAGTGATGAAGAAGATGATGATGATGGGCCTGAGAAGACCAGCAGCAAGGCCGGGACACTGCCTGGCATGGCACACCTTAACGTCAAAGAATAAAAAGGCATCATTCATTTTTATTATTTTTTCAAATACGGCTAATGTTTATCTAACCCTTGTTTCATTTTGAATGCCCTGGCCTGTATGAAGCCTGAATAGTATTTTCTTTCCACCTTACAATATACCGTACAACAACCACATGCAGTGTTTTATTGTATTGTTTGAGGGGCGCTAGCCCCTCCAATGCCCATCTTTGTGTGTCTGTGTGTACCCCATAGCAATGATTTGATTGGCTGAGCACCCCATAGCGATCATTTGATTGGCTGAGCAAAGAACATATTGAAGATAAAAAGTAAAGATGGAAAAAATTGAGGACGGAAAAGGGAGGACGCAAATTGTGATTGGCCGGGAGATATAGGTGTGATCAGTTGTGATCAATTGGATAATTTCCGGCCCAGTCCACAGCCTTGGCAGAGGCCTTTTGTGGCGGTTCTGGACAACCATGGGTCAGACCGACTCAAAGCTGGGCACTGCACCCCCTGTGGTGGTGTGGAATGAATGAATCAATAGTTTTTATTTCGGTCTTAAATCAACATGTACATGATTATTACAAATATAACAAAGACGAACAACAAAAAATAGAAATAGAAAATAAGGAAAAAGAATAAACTTTTTTGAGTATTGGTGGGGCCAATGAGAGATGATGTATGATGATAAGAGAGCCCCTTACTTCACATGGGTGTGATTTTTTAGGGGCGCCCCTCCTGACAATGAAGGGAAAATGTACAGTACGTCATATGTAGACGAGCTAATCGGCTAACCAATCACATAAATGCAGTTCATGAGATGATAAGCGATGACGTATAGATGATAAGAGTGCCCCTCATTTCACACGGGTGTGATTTTTAAAGTAAAAATGCCTCAAAATTGTACTTGACCATGGGGGATGACTAATTTAAACTGAAAGTGGAAATGTAACTAAAAGTGGAAGTGCTACAGAAACAGAGGACATTAATGACGTTCATAGATTGCATTAATGGGTGAGCTCATGGAGGCTTGCTGTCTGTAATGATGTCCTCCTCACATGATGGAGGGGCCTTGTTCTGCTTATTTACCGCAACTCATGACTGCAAGTGCAACGACCTCGAAACATTACTCTGAGAGGGGGCGGACATGAGGGAACACCTGAGCTGCCGCTTACGCAAGCTTAGTTAGGGGAGGTATATTTGACTGACCCTCCGGCCAACATAGAGCAGTGGTTCCTAAACGATTCAGGCCGAGAACCCCAAAAATAGCAGATCTACAAGCGGCACTCCGTCTTTCCGTCCCTAACTGCTATTGGAGCTGCTTAGTGGCCAACAGTATCAGACCGTGGTTGTACTAGTCAGTACAACAGTATCAGACCGTGGTTGTACTGGTCAGTACAACAGTATCAGACTGTGGTTGTACTGGTCAGTACAACAGTATCAGACCGTGGTTGTACTGGTCAGTACAACAGTATCAGACTGTGGTTGTACTGGTCAATAGTACAACAGTATCAGACTGTGGTTGTACTGGTCAGTACAACAGTATCAGACCGTGGTTGTACTGGTCAGTACAACAGTATCAGACTGTGGTTGTACTGGTCAGTACAACACTATCAGACTGTGGTTGTACTGGTCAGTACAACAGTATCAGACCGTGGTTGTACTGGTCAGTACAACAGTATCAGACTGTGGTTGTACTGGTCAGTACAACAGTATCAGACTGGTTGTACTGGTCAGTACAACAGTATCAAGACTGGTTGTACTGGTCAGTACAACAGTATCAGACTAGTTGTACTGGTCAGTACAACAGTATCGGACTGTGGTTGTACTGGTCAGAACAACAGTATCAGATTGTGGTTGTACTGGTCAGCTCCCAGTACAACAGTATCAGACTGTGGTTGTACTGGTCAGCTCCCAGTACAAAAGTATCAGACTGTGGTTGTACTGGTCAGCTCCCAGTACAACAGTATCAGACTGTGGTTGTACTGGTCAGCTCCCAGTACAACACTATCAGACCGTGATTGTAGTAAAGTACAAATAACTCAATTGTTCTGAAGAAAATCAGAAGTGAAGAACTCTGGAGGAAAGGGAGTCAGAAACCAGTGGAGAAACAGATCCTAAGGAGAAAGTGGGGATGGATTGGCCACACCCTGAGGAAACCGGCAGTTAGTACAACGCGCCAGGCACTGACTTGGAACCCCCAGGGGAAGCGGAAGAGAGGGCGGCCTAAACACCTGGAGGCGGGACACTGAGGCGGAGCTGAAGAGACAGGGAATCAACTGAGAGGTGGAAAGGACAGCCCAAAACCACGTTGGATGGAGAAGAGTCGTTGATGGCTCCCGG